>NW_028281077.1:230000-527500 GCF_059751285.1 Brachycentrus maculatus | reverse complement strand
TTGTTTTTTCTTTCACAGCAATTATCAATGCCAGCAGAGGATGAAAAGAACAATGAAATGCTGGATGATCTCACGTCTGTTGGCGATATTGGCAAAATATCGGAGCTGGTTGAAGATTCTCTGTTTTATAAAAAATTCTCAATCAACCAAAATAAAACACAAAAATTTCCTATTGATAAAATGAAAACAACGGTAATATAAATACAACTGTCTTATATTAGATTTTTTTTAAATACTGACATTTCTTGGTGGAACTACGTTTTATATAATAACATTTAAATAGCTATTTCCACCTTTATTTTATTTGATCGGTGACAGTAATAAAACAGCTAACCATCAACTCTTACAGTATTTTGTATGCAATTATTATTTCTGTAAGTTTCTTCAGGATTAACAAAAAAAGTAAATATATTAAACCTCTAAACATTCTAAACCTTTGTTTTGTTTTGTATATATCAATTTTTTCTAGCCTCCACATCCTAATAATGCCGGTAACGACAAAACCCAGTCGCTGGTCAAATTCTTAGTAGAATTGGACCATTTTACACGGTGAAACATCTATCGGTTAATATGTTACAATAACCTTCCATTTGTATGATAATAATTTGCTACATAAATTTGTGGAAATAAACAATTCTTAGTGGAATTAGACCAATTTACACGGTGATAAACAATTTAAACAATCTATTGGTTGATAAAGTTACAATAACCTTCCATTTGTATGATAATAATTTGCTACTCATATTTTACCTGCATACTTTTTTCGTGAGCCTAAGCATCTCGTTATCAAAAATAGGTGTCAAATTGTGGTAGAGTGGGTTCGAACCCAGAAACTTCACAGAGTCCACTACACTAACCACGGAACCACACAGATAGCCTTTTTTCCTTTGTCATTTATCACTTTTTTTATTTACAGATTTTACGCACAATTGAAGGTAACGCTGTGACTATTATAGACGGTCCCACGGGATGTGGCAAGACTACACAAGTCCCACAGTGGATATTGGAGGATCACTACCGTCGCAGCCAGTACTGTAATATTGTTGTCACACAACCGAGGAGAATTGCCGCTATGTCCATCGCCCGCAGGGTCTGTGACGAAAACAACTTTGAAATGGGCACCATTGTTGGATACCAGGTAAACTTTGTGACAATTAACATGCGATAGGTTTGAATACTTTCATTTATTAATTCGGCAGTCACTTTGTGGTAAAATCTATCCATTTTCAATATAAGATCTAGTTAGTAAATACCAATATTTCTTAAATCTATTGTGACACGTGTTTTGGTGCATTCCGCATCATTTTCAAACAGAAAATGATGCGGAATGCATCGAAATACGTTGTCACAATGGATTTTAAGAAATACTGGTATTTACTAAGATTTGATTATCTTGCAAAAACATTCAGCTGTTGAAGTTATACTTACATATTCATCTATGTTGAGATATCAAAAATATAAAATATAAATGTAATTACATAAATAAATAAATAAAATATATATATAAATATAAAAAACAGAATTGTTAAAAAATATTTAGACACACTCAAAATGTTGTAGATATTATTTGAGTTGAAAAATCTTTCCTAATATATAATTTCTTTAACCTTCCCTTCCCGGTGATATGTATTTACTACAGCTCGACTTTTAAAATGAGAATATCAATATAAAATATAATAGATACGGGCCAACAATTTTTAAATTCCTCCATATTATAATTACGTATCACATGAAAGTATCATAATATAAAGTTATTCATTTGCAGCGACGGAAATAAATAATTTGTGAAAAAATCGGGGATAAAATCACCAATACAAACGTTTCTCAGAGTATGCGTGCGTGCCGCACTTTACGTACACTCGCATGCGGCTTCATACTGTTTTGGACAATCTCATTTTAGCTGCGCACAAGTCGTCGTTCAGAGTGGTCGTGTCGCTATGCTAGCTACGGCGGCAATTGCGATGTATTTTTTCATGCTTTTTTTGGGGATTTTTACGATAGTTTCCGTATTTTGTATGTTCTATACTTACTATGGATTGTAGTAAACATTACGAGGTGTCAGATGTCAGATCAATTCTAGAGCAGGTCAGAAAAATGAAACCCTCGAATTATCAACATATCTACTAAAAATAAAAAGTGCCTAAATTCGTGAAAAGTCAGAAATTATTCGTGAAATAGAACATGGCGCGAAAAGTGAATAAGAAGCGAAAGTGTATAAAAAGTTTTCATCATCCTCAGTGTCAATAATGTATTTTTAACTGCATTAAAAAAGAACATCACGGACTCGAAAAAAAAATAGAACCTGTGGTCGTACGAATTTTGATGAAACTGTTACGATGGTTTTGTACTCAAGCAGCACAGGATTTTCCAATTTTGTGTAATGGATGAATTGTATGAATTTTGTTTCAATTGCAACATATTGTGTTATCTGACCATTCCAGATAACATACTTCATGTGATAGGTATGTTTAAAAAAAAAAACCTATTCTCGGATATAACTAGGAACGGTTATAACGAGCAAATTCAGTCGGTCCCTTCATCCTCGTTATAACCGAGTTCGACTGTATGTATTATAATAAAATGTTTTTTAATTCACTTAAAGGTTGGATTGGATGCCAAGATATCTAATGATACCAGACTACAGTATGTCACCACCGGAGTTTTACTTCAAAAATTGAGTAAGCAATTTAAATGTCCTTTTCTATTTTAGTTATTATCAGTTTATTGATTTGGCATCAACTTTAAGGTATAACAAGATTTAAATAAAAAAAATAAAACACTTGTATCAGACCACTCTTTGAAGTATATTAATGTAAACAGGACACTGCAGATGTTCTCATCAACAGGTAAAAATACAAGCAGTTTGTATTTTCACTTGTCGATGGCAACATCTGTAGTTCTCGAAACTAGTTGTGTTCACACCAATAAACTCAAAAAGTGATCTACGTACAAGTGTTCTATTTTTATAATTGAGTTATCCATCATTCTCAATTTAGTATAAATTGTATTGTACATGTACCTTCTTCTTCAAACCCTTATTCGCACCGCAATGGTGCATAGGGCACTGCATCATATAAACGCAGTGTTTTCTTGATCGTTAACACATGAAGGAAAGGTGATCAGCCCTCCGCTTCAGGTACCAATCCAGGGTAATAGAGTGAAAAAATCAGTTATATTTATTTGACCCCCCCTGGGAATCGAACCCGTGACCTCCATAACGGTAGCCGAGCGTGCTGACCATTGCACTATGGAGGCGAACATTACATGGCATATACATATATATTTTTTTTTACCGAAATGTCATGTCGATGTGTATCACTCACAATTGTATTTTTCTTTCCAGTCAACTCCAGAACTATGAGTAATTACACCCATGTTATCCTGGACGAAGTTCACGAACGAAATAAAGACATGGATTTCTTGTTGATAATTGTAAAAAAATTGATGCTCACCAACCGACACGTTAAGGTAACATATTTTTTAGTCTCTTGAGACTGTTCACCCGTGGGGTAGCACATCCACCTTGCATGAGCTTGTTCCGGTACAAAGCCCCAAACATTGTGGCTTTTCTGACTTTACTTTGCTTAGTAAATAGTACGCTCTGTGCTGATATCTTTTAGCGGAAATATCTTTCATCCTCAGTTCTTTTAACCTTTCCCGTACCGATCATCATACAGGCAAAATTATTCGGGAAGAATGTCACATACATCTCTGCTAAATAAAATAAAAACTTACTCAACTCAACCACAGATTGTGCCGAGAACTTTATAGAATGTACTCACACATTCATTCCACGTGTCCAAACCATCTTAACACATTGTAGTCGGGCGCTTCGAACAATAGACTCTAGCCTATAGCGGGTGTTTTTCGCGATTAGCGCAAAAATATATCGCTTTCTTACAATTGACACAATTTCTAAACCAAATAATATTTTCGATTGAGGTTTTTAAAGAAATCATAAATGACATTTGATCATCAAAAATAAATTATAATCATAATTTTTAATTAAGTATTCCGTATTTCACAATTTTAGAAGCATTGTAAACTATAAAAAATAGTCTCCCCCTCCGAGGTATCATTCCCTATACAATGCTAATATATTCAAATAATAACATACCAAACAGTAAACAAAACAGTGCGAGCGGTATGAAAAATAGTCCAATACGTGAAATGGCTCAAACTAAACTTGAGATTGAGATCGCATAAATCTCTAGATATCTGGGGATGCCTTTACAAGCGACACACTAGCCAATCTGGACAAGACATCTCAAATAACGTCAACAGACTATCGCCTAGCACCCAGGTAGCAGATTACTCTTCAACGCGTTTTATTTCACGCTGATAACAAACCCGTATATTGCCGTGTCCCGCAGTTGACTGACAGTCCGCGAAAAACGGCAAATGCCGTGTCCTGCCGACAACGTGTTAACATACCTTTGTTAATTTTATCGATAATGCTTATCTCTCAGCCTTGCATTCTTTCCTTATTTCCTTGGTTAGAATCAGGACTCCGTTGTGTACTATTTATATGTAGTATAATATATTAATATTGTGTATGTATATATTTTGATTTCCAGATTGTCTTGATGTCAGCGACATTTAATGTTGAAAAATTCTCTGCCTACTTCAGCATGCCTACGTACAAGGGCCTTACAAAATATCCAATAATAAATATCGACAATGAAAGAATGTTTGAGCTAAAAATTTTCTACCTCCAAATGCTCTCATGTTTGGGACCGGTAAGCACAATACAATTTTAACATCTATATAAATCTCTACACGTAAAAAATGCACCTTCTATTTATCATTATCTTACCTTAGAACCCCAACTGTCCATCTCCTCCCCTGACCCCTCCTCTCTTCCTTAAACTTTCTACCTGATTCCCTTTTCCCATGCCTTCCTTACTCTATCGTCATTTTGTTTTTCTATTCATGTTACCCTGTTTAAATTCTTAATTTGTAATTATGCTCTCTTATGTTTCTTTGTTTTTTCTTTTTTCTTATCCTTGTCTTAACCTGTTCAAGCATTATCTCCTCACTAATTTCTAACAGACATCAAAAGGTACAAGCCTAGATCGTTCACACTAGTCTGTTTTTTTTGGTTGGTTGGAAGATATTGCTTTATAGCAATAAGCCCGCCAATGTACACACATATTGTACAAAAGTTCAAATAAAAAAATAAAAAATTTAATGTTTGTTGGTTCGAAATCTTAAATCTCCTGAAGTTATTTACAACAAAAGTACATTTAAATATACGTATATTTTAATATACTTGTAACAGGTAAAAATATACTTTTTGGAAAAACAGCTTTGTCCGCAATAACAGCGCCACCTGTTGAACGTAACAGCAACACGCGTAGTACTCAAAATTGCTCATGTCAAACTCTCGATGGTTTAACCCTTTGAGTGAAAAGTTTTAACCCTTTCCGTTCCCCCAAAATTAAAAAAAAAATCTAGGTAGACAGTTACATTCCAATTGGGAATAATCTTTTGTCCTCTGCTCCACATACTGTCGTAATAGATACGAGTCACAAAAATGTAAGCTTGGAATTTAAATAATTAATACTAATGATGGAAAAAATGTCGAATAACACCCGACATGGGAGACCTAAGAGCAAAAAATTAATGTCGAATGAGATTCGAAATTGGACCAGTATGGGCTAATGAAGATTTTATTTGGAAAAGGAGCAAGTTTTTCATTTGAAATATACAATATGAAAATTTGTTCGAAACACAAAATAATACCTACATTGGGCGACAGAGTCCACTACAGTTCATACACAAAAGCTCACAAAATAATAGGGTAAAATCAGTATGAGTTCAGTAAATTCGAGTGGACCATTTTTTGTGCCCGTATGTGGTACGGGCAAATGGGGCAAAGGGTTGATTATAGTTATTAAGTTTTTCCTGTCTTCTACATCAGTCGAGCGAAGAAACAATGACTTCCCGGACAAATTACCCTTTAGGAAATAATGGAGACAGTGGAAGGCAGAAAAAGCCTAGCCAGATGATGCTCCGCAACATGAAATTTAAATTATTCTAGCTTCCCGAAATAATTGAACATGAGCCGAAAATCTCTTGGGACATGTATATTTTTACTCTCAAAATATTGAACGCCTTCGAGTTCATCGATAATGTGGAAGATAAGCCGGAGGATAAGGAGGAAAACGGGGAGGAAATTAGGCAGCAAAACAGGCAGGAAATCGAGGAGGAAGATGAAGAGGAAGACAAGGAGGAAGTTGATAAGAGTTTATCCTCAGTACTGATATTTCTTCCTGGTATACATGAGATTGAAGAGTTGTACAAGGTGCTCAACGATCAGGAATTGCGGTAAGACAATTTCATTTTATCGATAACAAACCACGGTAGTCTCTCGGTGTTTTCTGATTTATTAATGTCGGTTCTGTCTTGTCCGCCTCCGTAGTGTAATGGTCAGCACGCTCGGCTACCGTTCTGGAGGTCCCGGGTTCGATTCCCAAGGGGGGTAAAATAAACATAAGTGATTTTTCACTGTAATATTTATTCAATATTACCCTGGACTGGTACCCGAAGCGGAAGGCTGATCACCTTTCTTTCATGTGTAAACGATCAAGATAACACTGCGTTTATATGACGCAGTGCCCTATGCACCATTGGGTGCGGATAAGGGTTTTTTTTTTTTTTTGTCTATATGTAAATACCACAATCTCTTAAAATGTATTGTGACACGTGTTTCAATGCATTCGCGAAAATTAGGCAGAATGCATCAAAACACGTGTCACAATAGATTTTAAGAAATATTGGTATTTACTTAATTTTTAGTAAAACTTTAATGAGAACTTTTGTTTTATACAATTGTACGGTAAATGCTCATTAATTCAGACTTGAAGATACAAAAAAAATTCTAATGATTAAAGAAAACACTTGTTTTATACCACTTGAGTTTTATTAAAGACTACTAGTTTCAGAACTTAAACCTCCATCATTCAGGTCTGTATAATAACTATGTTATTATACAGACCTGAATGATGGAAGTTTAACTTCCGAAACTAGTAGTCTTTAATAAAACTCAAGTGGTATAAAACAAGTGTTTTCTTTAATCATTGTAACATGTCTTACCACAAAGTTAATGCCGAAACAATATATAAATAAAAAATTCTAATTTGAAAATATAAAAAAATGTACCAACTGACGAGCCGCAATGTTTCGAAGGCGATTCATTTATCTTAACACATTGCTGTCGGGCGGTTTTTCACCAACCCCGATCCTTATTATACTCAGTCTGCCGCCTGACCCTCAGTATATTAATCACCAGTAACCTCTGTATTTGGAATCTTTAGCAATCAGGGACCCCGTTGTCCGATGTATACGTAAGATTTGTGTAATTTCCATTTTACAGCAAGAAGATCGGCAAAAAGTTTGCCAAAAACAAGTGGTGGGTAATCCCTCTTCACTCCACCATCACCACGGAGGAGCAGGTGCGCGTGTTCCGGCCCCCCCCGCTGGGGCATCGCAAGATCATCCTCGCCACCAACATCGCCGAGAGCTCCATCACTGTTCCCGACATCAAATATGGTAACCAAAACGTTCCAACGATTGCTTTCATTGGCTTCTGCAGATATGCAATTAACCCTTCACTGCATAGTGTATCAAATTTGTTACATACCCAAAAGTTAGTGTTAAAACGTCCTTCAAAAATATAAACAACCATTCTTTGTTGTTACTGATTAGATACATTCATAACTCAAGTATATAGTTCATAATTTAGCCAAAAGATGCGCTTTAAACGCCAAAATAATAACTTCACTTGTCTCTCGAAGACGAACTGTCAATGCAGTCATGCTGTCATGCAAAAAAAAGTCATGCAGTGAAGGGTTAATTGTGAGTAGAAAAAAAAAATCTCCGCCTCCGTAGTGTAATGGTCTGCATGCTCGGCTACCGTACTGGAGGTCCCGGGTTCGATTCCCTGGGGTGAGTCAAATAAATATAAGTCATTTTTTCACTTTAACATTTATTCAATATTACCCTGGACTGGTACCTCAAACGGAGGGCTGATCTCCTTTCCATCACGTGTTAACGATCAAGACAACACTCATATATCAAGATAACATTCATATGATATAGTGCCCTATGCACCATTGGGTGTTTGATAAGGGTTTGAAGAAGTAATAAACAACCAGCATAGTGTCAATACAAACCAAAATTTTCCAAGAACTGTGATACTTCAAGTCATAAATTATTTTGGCAAGGTATGCATAATACACCTAGCTATAAATTGGTACAACCCCGGCAAGTTTGTGTGTGAACATTTCGCAGGGTACGCCTAATACGTCTAGCCAAGGCTATACATTGGTACAACCCCGGCAAGTTTATGTGTGAATATTTCGCAGGGTACGCCTAATAGGTCTGGCCAAGGCTATACATTGGTACAACCCCGGCAAGTTTATGTGTGAATATTTCGCAGGGTACGCCTAATACGTCTGGCCAAGGCTATACATTGGTACAACCCCGGCAAGTTTATGTGTGAACATTTCGCAGGGTACGCCTAATACGTCTGGCCAAGGCTATACATTGGTACAACCCCGGCAAGTTTATGTGTGAACATTTCGCAGGGTACGCCTAATACGTCTGGCCAAGGCTATACGTTGGTACAACCCCGGGTAGTTTATGTGTGAACATTTTGCGGGGTACGCCTAATACGTCTGGCCAAGGTTATACATTGGTACAACCCCAGCAAGTTTATGTGTGAAAATTTTATATTGCAGTTATTGATTTCTGCCTGACCAAGGTGTTGAGGTCCAACCCTGAGACAAACTTCTCATCCCTGGAGATGGCTTGGGCCTCCCAGGCTAACTGCAAGCAAAGGGCTGGCAGAGCCGGTCGAGTCAGGGAAGGGCGTGTCTATAGGATGGTGTCGCAGGAATTCTTTGTAAGCAGATATTATATTTGTATAAACCTATTACCTGACTATCCTTGCGCACTCTCGCATCCTTGTCTCCCGCTCGTCCCTATACATAGCATATCTCGAATTCCCCGCAAAATCATTTACTCGGATGGGCTTTACACATTCATGGCGCTCTTTAATTTTTCAAATCATGTTATCAGAGGGTAGCATATTACATAACAACATACCACTCTGAATGTTATGCCAAAACAGCCTTCCCTTCTTTTACAAAAATAGAATAACCGTGCAATCATTACAATCTATAACAATTCTAGATTGGAAAAGGCAGAGTTGTCTTTCCCAGTCATGAAATCCCCAATTTTTTTTCCTTTCCTTGGCCCATCGCTTTTTTTACTCGGTGCCTGGAAATGAAATTTCTTCATTAATGTCAGTTTTCCTAAGGCTGAAATTTAAAAACAACCTATATAATAACGTTGTCCGCCTCCGTAGTGTAATGGTCAGCACGCTCGGCTACCGTTCTGGAGGTCCCGGGTTCGATTGCCAAGGGGGGTAAAATAAATATAAGTGATTTTTTCACCGTCATATTTATTCAAGATTACCCTGGACTGGTATCTGAAGCGGAGGGCTGATCACCTTTCCTTCATGTGTAAACAATCAAGATAACACTGCGTTTATATGACGCAGTGCCCTATGCACCATTGGGGTGCGGATAAGGGTTTGATTATGATTTGATTATATAATACACACAAAAACCGCGTTTGTATGTGTATTGCAATGTATGTATATTTGGCATTTTCCTTCCAGGATACTAGATTGGCTGAAGATTGTGTCCCGGAAATTACGAGATGTCCCCTGGACAACCTAGTCCTGTCATGCAAGCTCCTAGATATGGGACCGCCTGTTTCTATCCTGGCTCTCGCGATGGACCCTCCGGAACTCATCAATATTTCAAGGACTGTTCTTAACCTGAAACAGGTAAAATATTGCTCAGTAAACAAAAGGTTCTAAATTGGAGACTGGAGTAAATCTGCTAGGTAAATCAAATTGATTTGAGCCCTTAACACATTGTTTGCGGGAAACGCTTAAAAGCGTCTTTTACATACTGTTGGTAGAGAGCGGGCGACGCTTTCAATTTGCTTACTTTTAGTAGAGCGTTAGAGACTCCAAAAAACATTGTACAGATGAGAATCGGATTTGCGTTACTTGTGATTAGTATACTTAGGGTCGGACAGCAGACTGTCCGAGTATAATTAGGGTTGGGGTTGATAAAAAAAAACTGCCTGACAACAATATGTTAACTTCTCCGTTACTAATCCCTCATATTTTAGCTCTTAAAAATGTGAGTGAACATTCGCTCTCAAATTCAAATCTGTTTGAACAATAGCTCAATTGTTTTTGATCAAATGGTATGTTAAAATGTCTCTAGAATCTATTTTGATAACCTATTTCGCTCACTCAAGAATATCATAAATCAAAAATTGACAATTTTCAGTGGTGCATGTTTTCGGAATGCCCAGAAAATGTACTATATCCCAGCAAAAGAGGCATATTTTTAACTTAATATTTACCCGCTACAGGGCAAAAGTGTTGTTTTTGCATTTAGAAAAAAAGGTATTGTTTAATTATTTTTTTAAACATACTAAATATTTTTCAAATGGGGAAAAAACCTTCAGGTTTTACCTAAAAAGATCTGTTGCACAGTAAAAAGTTCAGTAATAAGTGGCTTGATATTTATTTTTAATGCATTGTATCATATTTTTAAACTTTAAAAACATTCTCCAGAAAAATCAAGTTTTTTGATTTATGACGTTCTTGAAAGGAGTGAGCGATTTGTATAATATAACACATCAAATTTTCCAAAATGTTGCATTTGGAAATTCTTATTGATATCAAGATTTTCGTATTGATACATCAGCATAAGAATTGATTTGATTTGATTTGATGAGGAATAATGCGGAAGTCTGGGCATTTGCTGGGCTTACGAATTATCAACTGATTTAAGTGATCACATTACACACTGCTATTATATATTCGCTAATCTACCCATGATGGATAACCACAGTAAACAATTTTTTTGAGGTTGTATTTTTGCTTCAATCATCAGTGTTACTTCGTCGGTGGCATTTGTGGTTAAAATTACCATGTTTTTTTTTTATTGGCAGAAACCTTCATGAAATCTTCCTTCAAACTGCTTCATATAATATATAAAAAATTAAGTGGAGCAAATCCAGATTTAGTGGAAAAAATTGGACACATTAAAAATATTGTGAATTGTTCCTCATTATCTTAAGCACTTGCATGTCCTTGCATCCTCTTTGTCATGGTATCCATATTCAAATAACCGTTCTAGGTGGGCGCTTTGCTCAAAACGGTGTCCGGTGAGATATCCACGGAAGATGGTGACATTACATACATGGGAAGAATTATGGCCAAACTGCCTTTGGACATTAGGTTCTCCAAACTTATTGTTCTCGGATACATATTTGGATGCCTGGAGGACTGCATTGGAATGGGTAATTTAACTTTTTTTTTTATCGAGCATTTACTCTGTAATTTTTAAATTGTCCGTTATTTTTATTCTTTATTTTTAACTTAGGCTCTTGAGTTACTAAATTTTCATGTTAAAAAAATAAACTAACCATCACGCCGCTTTCTGCAGGAGTAGGCAGGGAGAATAAAACCAATCTGTCTTTGCCAACAATCTTCGCCTGTTCCACATTTCTGCTACTCCCTATACAAACCCACCGCTTGTTGCGACTCCTGACATGACCGCGCCTAAGTAATTGAAATACTTCATCATGCCAAGTTTTCCTCGGTCTTTCTCGGCTACCATGTCCAACTGAGTTTTCATTAGATATTCTGTATAATAAAACAAGTATATAGTTTTTTCCACTTTTATTTTGTTTGAACAGATAGGTAAATGTATGTTTCCTAATTTCTTTTGTGTCACATTCCAGCTGCAGCAATGAGCGTTAAAAACGTATTCAATACTCCATTCCGTGAACCCTTGATGGCCTACAATTCCAAACTCACATGGGCAGATGGTTCATCCAGTGATTGCATCGCTTTCCTTAATGTGTATAAGGTATGAAATCTACTCCTATATGAATAAGATCTTTTGACCGTTTTAGTGCTGAGATTTTTTTTCTCAAATGTATGCTAAAAAAGATGAAGCCTTTTTTTGTAAAAATGGTCCATTTCTTTTTGTGGTCATTGTTTTTACAAAGACAAAAACACAAACACAGATTTTTACAAAAAATACATTTCTATTTTTCACTAAAAATTATTTAAATTTGTTGATTTGTAAATATTATTGACGAATCGGAACTTTAAAAAATTTCAAATGTTTTTTTCTCACAAAAATTTAAAAACATGTTTTAAAAATATGAATTTTGAATCGTAAAAATTTGTCAAAATCGTGTGAAATTGGCAAACATCCTCCGTTTGGCAAACATTCTGATTTCATCATCACTATCACTACATTGAGTATAAAGATCGCTTTAAACATCACTATCGGATGACTCTGACATTGTGAGGGTGAACAATACATTTGTTTACAAATAAATGCATTTCTATTTTTCACAAAAAAAAATAATTCTTTATTTGTAAATATTGTTGACAAATTGGAACTTGAGAAATGTGCACTCTGCAATACAACCTCCCAGCTCGACCGCAAGGTACACTGACATCATCGTCGATTATTGACGGGCTTTCGGCAAAGTATACCAGGGTCAGTATATTGATTCTCTGCAATCTAGTGCTTTTGATCTTTACTGGTGTCAAACCAAGAAACTGGGCCATCTACTCTCGATGTTGGAAGCCGTCCCTGCGGACTGCAACAAGGCGGGAAAGGTAATTTGCGATTTCACTAGCCGGAGCCACGATGAAACCTTTCCCAGCAAAATACTTCAAAGTTCCCAACGCTTCTCTAGTACAAATCTACAACAGACACTAAAGGCCAAATCAGCTCCATTCACATCATACGAATTACCACGCGGTTTGCAACTAAAAGTTAAGATAATCTATTGAACAGATGATTATGCGGAGCATTGTTCCGTATGCTCTCAATAGTTACCTAAGACGGCATCGGCATAGATTGTTTCACATTCCTATACGCAGAACCAACCTGCCGGTGGTTATGCCTGTAGGAAGAGCTACCGCTATGGTGAACAATATCACAACAAATATTGATCTGTTCTATGTCTCAGAGGGTATATTTCGAACCGGTATTCTTCTACAAGTTTAACACTTTGTTTACCTGTAATTTGTTATCTTTATTATAGTCTTTTTATTTACCTTAGAACTTTGCTTGAACTTGATGTGTTACTTGAGCCTAGTACAAAAAAATATTTAGATCTGTATTTGGTCTACAATAATGAACGTATCGACATGATTCATTGTTTCCCTGACAGTCGACACTTATATGTTCATTATTGTAGACCAAATACATATTTAAATCTTTTTTTCTACTGGGTTCAAGTAACACATCAAAGTTCAAGTAGCCCCGTTCTACGGTACTTTGTAATTTGTGTTATTAATACATACGTCTTGAATGTAAGTTTGTCATGTATATGTCAATTATTTAATAAATTGAATTAATTGAATTGAAAACCTCCATGTTCATTTACCAATACTTTATATTTGTAGGTATACCAACATTTGAACCAATCGAATTATTTCAAAACTGCTCGTGGTGGTGAGAGGGCTTGGGCAAAGACTGCTTTTCTGCAGCTAAACGCAATCCACGAATTGGACTCCCTCGTGAAAGAGTTGAAGCAGCGAGTATCTTATGAGGGCATGGAAGAAATTGAAAAAACTAGCGATATATGGAACGAAATAGAACTGCCTCTTATTCTGAAGGTATGCTAATTAATCATATTATAAATTTGATATTTATACATAATTTTTTTAACGATAAATTACCAAAATATTTTAAGGATAGAATAGTTTTAAACAAAAATTGTCATGAGCATTTAACTAGAAAAAAGGATAAAATAAGACTGCCATTTATGAAAAAAACAGAGTCGCAAAATTGTTTAATGTATAAGAGTTTAAAAATGTATGATGACATGCCTGAATGTATGAAGAATGAAAAGAGTCTGAAAGAATTTAAAATAAATGTTTTGAGTACTGTAAGGAAATGTAAATATATATATATATATATATATGTATTTGTAGTAAATTAAGTGTATAAAATAGTTTATATTAGAAAGTTAACTTGAGAAATAATAAAAAAATAAAATAAAATAAAAATTATAATATTCACGACAGGATTTACTAATCCAAACTCCTCACAATTTTGTGTCCTTCATTCTCGATGTAAAACAATATTTTTATTATTATTTATTCTAAAACATGTCAATATTATAGGTGTTTCAACTTGGGATGAAACATTTGTCATTTTTTTAAATGAAGGAAGATAAAAGTGTTATCATCCCAGGGCTTATGATCTGGCATTCGGCTGGCTTAAGATATCACTCTTCACACTTGTATATCTTTTACTGTCCATTCGATAATCAAAACAATTGTTTGAAATCTTAGGGGCTAAAAAAAACATTGAAAAAAATTATGTAAGTAGGAATTCACGTAAGTGGAAATCACGTAAGTAGAGGACTTACTATATGTACGAGTCGTCTTCCGTCCGTACAAGACTGTAATCTGTGGTCTGCTCTGCGGCGCAAGAAGGAGCAAGTCCTGACGGTTTGGTGGTGGCGTAAATACCGCTTGATGACGCGTTGGTCGAGATCGACGGTTCTAGACGTCCCCGTTGTACCCAGTTGTAAGCTGGATACGGACGGAGGTGACTAGAAACTCAAGCCGGGAAGAACCAAGCGCCGGACCGACACGTCAACCTCAATAGCCCTGAAAAGGGCTTTCCGAAACAGGTCCGTGAATCGGTGCAGAGAGGCGAAGCTGTCCAGGCTGGCGGCACGGCGAGGTCTCGAAGGTCGGGAGCGGAGAAGTGAAAGACAAGTTTTAGTAGTCGAAGAGGACTAATTTTATTCATAAATGTACATCATTCTTATAATCATTAACAAGCGCGGTTCACCTATTTCGACTGAGCACAAGAGACCTTTTTCCCCCCACCCTAACATGCGCCAGGCCGGCCGGCCGCGACGTAAATAAGGTCATGCGCACTACGTATAATACGCCGCGAGCGCCGCGCCTGACTCAGTCGGCATTCCATGCCCGTGGCGAGAGGTTCTCAGTGCGCACGGCCGATTTCCCCATGCCATGTTTACGCATATTATTACGTTATATACATCATTTACTTTACATACGATATTACATTAAGGCGGCCACCCCCGAAAGTGAAACATTTCTTTATAGGAGGGGCAGCACTACCTTGACAAATTCAGATTATTATTTAATGGCCTTTTTCAGGGCAACATTCATTTATACCTATATAATTTACAATGACGTCGCTAACACTGTTATATTGTTTGATTGTATAACCGCCTTTGCAGTTCCTGCTGGCGGGGGCCTTCTACCCGTACTACTTCACATTCTCGCACGGGGGCGAGGCGGAGGAGCGCGAGGCCACCAAGCTGCTGGCCGGCCGTGACCCCTGCAACACGGTGTACTTGCGCAACATGGACTCGAGCCAGCACAGCCTCATATATACCGAAAGGGTCAAGAAACTGTTTGAGGACTGCTCCGACGAGGATGTGATCGTCGCCTTCGAGGAGAGCAGCAGGTTCACTTTGCACATTACCATTCTTCTTCTTCTAAACCTTATCAGCAACCAACGGTGCATAGGGCACTGCATCGTATTGACGCCACTCTGCCGTCATAAATATAACTGTCTAAGTTTGAGTAATGTGCTGTGTTATTTTTTTTTAACCCTTTCAGGACAACTGGTTACTGCTGCTAACCACAAATTTAAAATAAATTGTCCAAATGCCTACAGGTTTCTAGTTAATAAATAATTAGGGACTACAAGTGACTCCTGTTTACCAGCGCTAACCACATCCTGGAGAATAATCAGGACATGATTTAAACATTTTCTTCTCATAATTTGCTGTATACCTACACTTATTTGTAAATATTTTCTAGAAATAAAAATGTGTTAAGTATAATATTTTTTATTCTGTGCTCAAAGGGTTAAATACAAAAGAAATATTTTTGCTCTTATTATTTACAAAAAGACTTCAATTTCATACTATTTCTGTGAGCCTAAGCGGCTCATTATTAGAAATAGGTGTGAAATTGTGGTAGAGTGGGTTCGAACTCTGACTCGAGAGTCCGCGAAACTATCCACGGGACCACAACCCGACATTTTGCACATTATTATTTTTCTTCTCCTGACACGTATCTGAACCCAATGGTGCATAGGGCACTGCATCGTATTGACGCAGTGTTATCTTGATCATTACGAAGGCAAGATGATCACCTCTGCGCTTCAGGGACCAGTCCAGGGTATTATTAAATAAATATAGTGTAAAATCGCCAAAAAAATATTTTAACCCCTCCCTGGGAATCGATCCCGGGACCTCACGGAGGCGGACTAACATAGTTTTAATGCTGAGATTTTATATTATAGTTGTCTCAACTTGATATGAAACATTTATTGTTCCTCTTTTTATGTGAAAGAAGATGGAAGTCTGAGCATCCCAGGGCTTACGACCTGGCATTTGGCTGGCTCAAGCGATCACTTTACACACTTGTGTAACGTTCACCACTCTGCCGTCATAAATATAACTGTCTAAATTTGAGTATTGTAGCAGCTAATCATGGGTAGAATGCTACATAGTGTATAAAGTGATCACTTAAACCGGCCAATGACATGTTGTAGGCCCTGTAAATATAATATCAAAATAAATAGTGGACACACCCAGATTTGAAAACAAAGACTTGTACACAAGCGAAATATTGTGAATTATACTTTTTTATTTTTTTTATTTATTTATTTTATTTGTATACATTTATTTAAATCACAATTTATACATATTTAGAACTTTTTTTTTGCAGAGACCCGCCAAGCCACAATGTGTGTCTTGTCGGTGGAAATCTTTTTTTAATAAATTTTTTATTTTTAATTATTGCTAATTGTTTTATTTTTTCTTCTAGCAAAGTGTTTGTAACCTTTCGCAACAGAGAACCAATGACCAAACGTAAGAACGCGGTATGTTTTTTTTCTTATTACATAAATATTTATGTCGAATTTGTTCTTACTTTTATTTTATATGGCTAAATTTATGTTTTTCAAATCATTTCAGAATGCTACATTAATTTCTGGTAAAGTTTCTCTACCTATTTACAAAGCGCTAAAACTGCGGCAGCTCAAACAGGCCATGGTGATACCGGTATTATGGTAAGTCTTGTATTCAAACTCTGAAGATTATCTATCTCATATTATTTTTTGACATCTCATCAAAGATGAAGAAGAATATGGAAGTCTAGGCATTTACGGGGCTTACGACCGTCATAGGCTGGTTTAAGTGATCACTTTACACACGTGTAACATTCACCAATTCTACCCATTATTGACAACCACACTACTCAAATTCTTGGAAGTTCTATATATATGAACCAATTTAGAAACCTTGTTCATGAATCACTAGAACTTCACTAGAGACATCTATTGGTGAGATGTAAAGAAGCTTTTTATTAAGCAGAAACTCTTATATTAGTATGTGAGATCCGAATCCTGGATTATAATCATATCAATATCAATCAATCCATATTCTTCTTCATCTTTGATGAGATGTCAAAAAATAATATGAAAATAACTCCTGTAATTGGAGATAATCCAGATTTTGTGAACAAGTATTTGGACACACTCAAAATGTTGTAAATTATCTATCTCTCTTCGCTGGTAGAATCCATTTTAAGATACGGAATAAAGTCATGGGGCCATTCTACGAAAACACGCGTGAAAAGAGTACAAAATCTGCAATACTCTATAATCATTTTTTTTCACTATACTAGCTATAATAAGGCTACTGGCTCAGTCTGGTTTAATAGAAAAGAAACAAAGCAGAAAGCACACATTTCTAATTTTAAATTCCCTTGAAAATTATGTGTTTTCTTTACCACAAACAACGGCAAAAACTTATGCATTTGCCTGGTATACATTAACCTTACTGGGAGTTTGGACGTAAATGAACAGCGAAGTCCGTCTATCAATTGGTATGCTGTAACTTATACATAATATAACTTGTCCGCCTCCGTAGTGTAATGGTAAGCACGCTCGTCTACCGTTCTAAAAGTCCCGGGTTCGATTCCCAGAGCGGGGATGAAATAAATATAAGCTATTTTTCACTCTAATCTTTATTCAATATTTCCCTGGATTGGTACCTGAAGCGGAGGGCTGATCACCTTTCCTTCATGTGTTAACGATCGAGATAAAACTGTGTATATATATGCAGTGCCCTATACACCATTGGGATGCCGATAAGGACTTGAAGAACTTAATTTTGAAAGAATGTAATTTTGTCATAAAATAAAACCTAGAAAGTTTTTTTCCAATATTTTCACATAATTTCCATCTTTATAAATACATAGATTTCGTGAAAAAATTTTTTTTAAAAGAACCTATTCCGCAGAGAAAGTCGGACATCAATTATTGTACTCCCGGAAAGGTTTTTACTTTTTTGGCAAAACACCCAAAATTGAGTGATACATGCCACCCACTCTCTGGTCTCAATCCTGCGGATTGGTCTGTAGCAACAGACGACATCTCTTTCGCCATTCTCGCCTATTTTCGGAAGCCCTCTTCAGCTTCTCATATGTCGTTGTTCACCTCCATAGTGTAGTGGTTAGTGCGCTAGGCTACCATGCTGGAGGTCCCGGGTTCGATTCCCAAGAGGGTCAAAAATAAATATTAGTGATTTTTCAGTCTAATATTTATTTAATATGACCCTGAACTGGTACCTGAAGCGGAAGGCTGATTACCTTTCCTTCGTGTATTTAATGATCCAGATAACAATGCTTCTATACGATGTTGTGCCTTATGCACCATAAGGGTTAGAAAGAACAACTTAGTAGACTCAAAAAATCTGTGTTCGATTTAACAATTAATACTTTAAAAAAAATTAAAAAACATGTCAATAAACCTGAAGCGGAAGGCTGATCACCTTTCCTTCGTGTATTTAATCCAGATAACACTGCTTCTATATGATGCAGTGCCCTATGCACCATTGGGTGCGAATATGGGTTAGAAGGGGAATTCTTAATACCCGGAAAGGTTTATCGTCAAATTATTTTTACAGTCAAAATAAAGCTTCGGAATATGCAGCTACTCTTGGCATAAGCAAATCAACCGGCGCCAGTGGCCATGAGTGGCCTTCCTTAGAGGCTCAAGATCCCGTACGGAATATCCTGCGGCCTCGCTTGCCTGATATAGATGAAAACTACATCGAGATTGTCATTTCAAATGTGAGTATATTTGCTGTCGAAAATCACACTGTTTAAAGTATTACAAATAAAAATGAAATGGGGCTTACAACCTATCATAGGCTGGTTTAAGCGATCACAAATTTATATGGGAAATAGGATTGGAGGAATACCGAGGAACACTTGGCATGCTTGAGTATTTAAATACTTGATCATGCCAAGTGTTTTAATACTAATCGGCGGGTATATATGAGGAGATTCATGAATGTGGAACGGGCTAACATCGTTTGCAAATATAAATTGGTGTGGCATTCTATTCTTTCTGCCTACCCCGCAGTGAGGGGGCGTGATGGTTAGTAATTAATTAAGTGTTCTTATTTCAAAAGATTTTTTATCAATGAATGAAATCCTTGTTACACATTGTTTCATATTACACTCGATTATATTCACATACATGAGAAACGCTTCAAAACATGATTTTTAATTTATTTTAGCTTATAATTTTACCAGTTAATTTATTTACAACATTTTGATAACTTAACCAAGCCTATGCCGATCGTAAGCCCTGTAAATGCTCATACTTCCATATTCTTCTTCATCAAGACAGGCAGTGTGGTGTAGTTGGGTAGACGCTCGACTGCGACAACTGCAGCGTCGCGGGTTCGATTCTCGCAAATTGCAAAATGAATTCAAGAAAGGTTTATTTTCAATTGGTCTGGGTGTTTGTGATGTATTTTTCATTTTTTTTTCTTTTTAAAAGAAAAATATTTGTGTTTTTATTATTTACACAAATATTTCAATTTCATACTATTTCTGTGAGCCTAAGCGGGTCATCATTAGAAATAGGTATCAAATTGTGGTAGAGTGGGTTCGAACCGAGAAACTCTGACTCAAGAGTCCGCGACACTTACCACGGGACCACAACCCGACACGTTTTCTCTTCCCTATCCACACTATCCTACCTGCAGACAAGCCTCTAAAATAGACGCTTTGGTTATTCCTTCTATGTTGAGATCTCAAAAAAATTATGTAAATTATTTCAAAACTTTGCTCCCGCCCAAATTATGTAGGATTAATGATATTTCACCCATTTTTAATTTCAGTTTTACTTGGTAAATCAATTTTTTCTGAAATAGTGGTATTTATTTAGTAAAACATAAATTGAAAATGGATTTTTATTTTTTTATCATATCGTAGTCGTACAGGAGAAAGTGACCAAATACCAAAATGTAAAATGTTCAGAAGGGCCATTTAAGTCACTTTTGCTTGGCAAGAAAATAAACATCAATGCAGTTAGTCATTTTTACTAAGTCAATATACATATTATACTTCCAAGTTTAAAATCCTTTGGGATTTTTTCAGGGCAATATTAAGCTAGTAAGATAGCAAATAGTCAATGATCACGTTTTTGTTAAACAATGCACTTGGTCACTTTCTCCTGTATGGCTACGATATGGTCATAAGTTGTTACATCACATCGATATTCTCAATACAAAAGAGCCCGAATATAGGCCAAAATTTAAGTGTTATTTTTCAAATATTCAGTCCCTGATTTGTTAAGGAGCAGGAAATTTTCCAGGAAAAGTGGATAGATTTTACCACAAAGTGACTGCCGAACCAATTTATGATAATTCACCCTTGTATGCGCCTTTCAGATGGTGGACTGCGGGCACTTCTGGTGCCAGTACGCGGACCAGCAGACCAGGAACCAGCTGGACTGGCTGCACACGTTCATGAACGGGCCGCAGCCCCTGCCGCCGCTGGAGCGCGCGCCCCGGCCCGGCCAGCTGTGCGCCGCGCCCTTCGCGGAGGGCGAAGGCGAGCCCCCGCTCTACTACAGGGCTAAGATCGAGAAAGTCATGGACAATAACATGATCTCGGTAAATATTTTTATAATACCACTTACTGAGTGACCAATTTCCTTCAATAACCTGGCCATTTTGTCAACACAATGACCTTACCGAAATCATTATTTATTGTATGATTTTTTGACATCTCAACAAAGATGAAGAAGAATATGGAAGTCTGGGCATTCACGGGCCAATCTAAAGCGCATACTAGGTATTTGGGAGAGGAATGCAAAGGGTTTAATAAAAATGATTTTCATTCTTTTTTGACATCTCATCAAAGATGAAGAAGAATATGGAAGTCTGGGCATTTACGGGGCCATCATAGGCTGGTTTAAGTGATCATTTTGCACATGTGTAACATTCACCAATTCAACCAATGATTGACAACCAAACTATTCAAATACTTGGAAGTTCTATATATATGATCCAATTTCGAATCATTGTGCTTGAATCACTAGAATTTCACTAGAGACATCTATTGGTGAGATAAAATAAGCTTTTTATTGAGCAGAAACTCATTCATTATTTATTGATTCGGCATTAACTTTGTGGAATGACATATTATTTGTATTACTTATAGAGTTTTATTTCATTACACATGACTAGATTCGAAAACCACAGTTGTTTTCATCAACAGGTGAATAGTAAAACTCTTATTCTTAATCCAGCTTTATAAAAATCTCGAAAGCGAACGCATTTCAATAAGTACCTTGGCATATAATTGTACATATTGTTTTTTATTTTAGGTATTCTTTATTGACTACGGTAACAATGAGATTGTACCATTGAACACACTGAGAAGATTGAACATTGAGGCCATGATGAGTGTGCAAGCTCTGGCATTCGAGTGCGTGCTGACGGAAGTGGCTCCTTCCTTGGTAATGGACCAGAGGGCCGTTTGGACCGAAGAAGCTCTTTATCATTTCAGTAAATTGACCAATGGGAAAAAGCTATTGGGAAAAGTAAGTTTGTCTCTTCTTCTTTTTATATGTTCCTCCCTGGTCTATCACGCGCCATCTCCTGGGCTTCCTCCTAGGTCCCACTGAGTATAGTCGGTGAATGGTCGACAGCGGCCTTCCGAAGTGCTGGAATCCTCGGGGTTGGAAAGTATTACATATAAATACTAACTATTTTTTATACTTAAAACAACTTAGGATGTAAACAAAAGGGATTGTGTCCATCAGGTCCATACATTTTCTAATATACGTATTATTGATTGTTACATTGTAGATTCTAGTTAATTTCTATTCTAGCCTTTATCTTGTCTTGTTCTTAATTTAAATTATTTTGTAGGTGTTCTCTGTGGCGTTGGAGGTAGTATCCTTGGAACTGATTATTGGAAATATTAACATCAACAAGTTTTTGATACAAGAAGGATATGGCCAGGTGGCTGAAGAGAGTTACATCTCCAAGGTAAGAATCGAACGCCACACCACTCTGTCTTTGCAAACATTCTTCGCCACTTCTACATTCATGCATCTCCCCATACATACCCGACGATTATTACGACTCCTGACCTGGCCGCCTCAAGTATTTGACATACCTGATTGTGCCAAGTTTTCCTCGGTATTCCTCTGCTTCTTTTTCCAACTACATTCGCCTCATCAATTTGATTAACAGTTCTTTCCCCACTCATACGTTCCACATGTCCAAACCATCTCGACACACCTTTCTTAATTTTATCGACAATGCTTATCTCAGCCTTGCATTCTTTCCTTATTTCATCATTCGAACACCTATCAAACATCGTTTTGTCGCACATTCGTCTGAGGGATCGCATTTCGAAGATTTATCAAAGTAAAAATTTCAGGTGAATAAAGACCTGCGAGAAACTGCGAAAAATCTCCAACCGAACCAGAAGAACGCACTCAACAAAGTGCAGAGGAAGGAGAACAATGCCGTCGCTGTCATGTCTATTGATCCGCCACCCATCAAGGATTGCACCGAGAAAATCCTCCTAAGGGGACCATTTAGGTAAGAAAACTTGCATCACACCACGGCTGTCCAAACTTAAAACACAGTAAGGGACATTTGTTTGTAGTACGATTGTAATTTTTTTATTTTTTTTTATAATTTATATTTTAAGCACTAACTTTGTGATTTTCCATTTTATAATTAAAATGTAACTTTGTTTTAAAATCACTATAAATATTTTATTATAACTTAATTATAATGTCTACCGGTTTCCAAGCTAACCGCTTCTTTATCAAGACTGATTAATTTATCAAGACTGATTAATTTATCAAGACTGATTAATCAGTCTTGATAAAACTTTATCAAGATTGAAACATTATCAAGACTGATTAATCAGTCTTAATAAAGAAGCAGTTAGCTTGGAAACCGATAGACATTATAATTAAGTTATAATAAAATATTTATAGTGACAAATTTACATTTTAATTATAATAAATTATTCCTTTCAGCCCCTTGGAAACTGATCTTCACAATCTGATGTACGCCGGAAGAGAGAAACAAATTAATGTAGAGATGAATTCTGTTAATTCCGTTCTGCTCAATACTGATCCTCAGAATCCCACCAGCAGGTATTCCATATTAAGTTATATTTTGTATTCGTAATAGAGTTGGGCACATTTGATTTTTCCGATCATATCATATGCGAGAACAATTTTGCAATTCAGATTTGGAACTAGGTTTTTCAAAAAGTTTTTTTTTAATGTTTATTAAATTATAATCTCAATCAATTCAAACCCTTATCCGCACCCTAATGGTGCATAGGGTACTGCATCGTATAGAAGCAGTGTTATCTTGATCGTTAATTACACGAAGGAAAGGTGATCAGCCTTCCGCTTCAGGTACCAGTCCAGGGTCATGTTAAATGAATATTAGACTGAAAAATCGCTTATATTTATTTTGACCCCTATGAGGTCCCGGGTTCGATTCCCAGGGGGGGTGAAAACAAGTATTAGCGATTTTACACTGTTATATTTATTTAATATTACCCTGGACTGGTTCCTGAAGCGCAAGAGTGATCACCTTGCCTTCATGTAAGTAATGATCAAGATAACACTGCGTCAATTCGATGCAGTGCCCTATGTACCATTGGGTGCGGATAAGGGTTATGAGTGAGTGAAACGAAGAGTGTCAGATGTCCAATTAAATTTTCAATACAACATCATATTTTCTTAATTTATTGTAACTGCAGACAGTTGGTAGAATTCCATATTGAATTGTAGGGTAATATGTATATCCAAAATAAAATAAGGTTTGCTGGATTGAATTCTACATTTATTTATGTATATGACATTACCGAACACTCTTGAGTGTTTGATAATGTGCTAAGAAGACGAAACGCGTCACGTATTAACATATACATAAATAAATGCAGAATTCAATCCAACAAACCTTGTTTTATTTTGGATATATTTCCCAAAAAATCATATTTTTGTTTATTTTAACAATCATAAATTAAATTAGAAAAATATTGCAAATTTTTGATCCCTTGATGATGTTTTCATATAAAACTTTCAATACAATAACCCCTATAATCCGTCACCTTTGAGACTGGGGGGTCGGAGCGCAAAAAAGGTCAGATAATGAGAAGAAAAAAAAAATTGCAGTTAAATAAACCATCTCTCAACTCGAAAACGATTGAATGTTTTACTCTCTAATTAACCTTTAGAGTGCGAACCGTCGATAGATCGACTCTCTATTAATGCTGTAATGGCCCTGCCATTTCTCATTCGCACTTTTACGGTCCTTTTTAGAAAGTCGAGGGACTCGTCATTTGCTTGCAATATGTTGTCCGGCCTTTGGTTCGAGTAGCGTTCCCATGGCCATAAATCGGTACAGCATTTTATGATTCTCTACCCTAAAGCAAGAGGGTTTTTAACATAGTCTAATTTGGTATTTCGTGAGAGTCGGGTGTAAGATAACTTAACAGAGCTGTTTGGAAGCACATGAGTATTGACTGCCGTATTGTTGTTTTTAAATGAACAAATATATAAATAGTCGATACCGTGTTATTATTTAATACTCGCTTCAGTCCAACCTGCCTCCTGACAAAAAGGGTACTAAAGTGTCCTGTTTAATAGGGACGTCATCAAGTGCACGCGTACGCTGAATCCCAAGGTGTCTTCGCGCACGTAGCACGCGACGCGACCGTCCGTAACATTACAATGCGTTTAAAGTGCGGAGCGTCGGAATACCGACTATTGCGCAATTTGATTTAGGTATCGACCTATACGGACGTGTCTTAGCGCGCGCATGTATAACGTTTTTAATAAGTTAATAACATTTATAAATAACCATTTAAAATTATTTTGCTGTGAATTTAACATTGATTTTTGTATTTTTTAAGTAAAAGTTTTTTTATTTCTACCTACAAAATGTCAAATTCGTCAAGTAGTCGTGATGAAAAGCAATTAGCAATTTATGCAAAATATGTGGAAATAAGCTCAGCACTATAAGGGTTAAAAATATTTCAAAACCGCGCAAAACCTGTTATTATTATTTAAAAAATGGAATTATATGGAATAGATACTATACACACACACACACACACACACTCACCCCAACCAACATTACTTTCATAAGAATAACATTATCGGTGGATTTTTGTAATTGGCTGAAGATTTGTTAATTGTTGTTGCATATTGTTTTGTAGTGGCTGTAAAAATCCCAAATAAATAAATTTAAAAAAAAGAGCGATACAATAATATGTTTGTTGGCAGGCTGCTGGTGGCGGCGTGCATCGACCAGTCCACGCAGGGCGGGCACCTGACCCTGCGCCACACCACGCTGCTGCCCAACATCCCGGGGCTGCCGGCGCTGCTGGCGCTCATGTTCGGGCCCACCGCGGAGCTGCGGCCCGACGAGTCGCGGCGCCAGTACGCGGCCGCGCTCTGCGGCCTCGGCCACTACAACAGCCAGCCGCTCTACCCCGAGCAGGACATGGTGGTGCCCATCGACGTGGACCTCTCCAACGAGGACCTGGAGAATGTGAGCCAATTTGCCGTTTCATCATTCCTCAAATACTTGAAAGCGGTCGGAACTTGCATCCAAGCTGTAAATGACGCCCACGCAAAGACACATGACACTAAAAATAGTTTAATAAGTTCATGCCAATGAACAGTGACATGCGTAGATGGGAGATTTGGTTCAGGAGAAACCTTGGTACGGCGAAAGTCATCACGCATATTATTATATCAACTTTATGAACACACACCTTCAATAGTTTACATAGTTCCTCAAGGTTTTGTTATCCCTATTTTTTCCTACTTTTACTTACATTCCACATCATTCTATGCATTCCACACTATTACCAAACTCCTAACCTGACCGTTAGGATAAATATTGTATCTATTTATCTTAGCGGTCAGGTTAGGAGTCGAAATAATCGGCGGGTATGTATGAGGAGATGCATGAACGTGGAAGTATGGTAAGCGAAGCATGGAGTTGGCAAAAGAAGGATGAAAATAGATTGAATGCAGTCAAATGTGTGGTAAAATGATTTTTTGACATCTCATCAAAGATGAAGAAGAATATGGAAGTCTGGGCATTTACGGGGCTGACGACCGTCATAGGCTGGTTTAAGTGATCACTTTACACAAGTGTAACATTTACCAATTCTACCCATTATTGACAACCGCACTACTCAAATTCTTGGATGTTCTTGAATTACTAGAACTTCACTAGAAACATCTATTGGTGAGATGAAAAGAAGCTTTTTATTGAGCAGAAACTCTTTTATTAGTATGTGAGGTCCGAATCCTGGATTATAATCACACACATGTGAAACGCCAGAAAATATCATTTTCATTTTTATTATTCAAGCTTATAATTTGACCAGATAATTTATTTACAACATTTTAAGTGTGTCTAAATACAAATATGTAATATGAAAATAACTCGCGTTCTATTCTCTCTCCCTACCGCTACGGCGAAGGGGCGTGATGGTTAGTTAGTTTGTTAGTTTTTTTTAATAAAATAAAATGCACAATCAAGTAAAATTTTAATACAAAATGGATAGATATCACCACAAAATGTCTGCCGAAACAATTAATGAAAATTTGGATTGTTATTCTGGCGTGCCAACATCACTATGACCTGCACAGATTTTTATTTATTTTGACGGATCTCCAATTTAACTGTCGCCTTTAGACTTAGACGTTTTATAGACCTGACTATTGAGTGGGAAAATAAGTATCACGAGGTTCGACTTTTATTTCTGTCCTCTTTTGCTACTTTAAAATTATTCAATAACTTCTGAAATGATTTATATTTATTATGTTTAACTAAAACATTCTCTACAAGTCTCTACCTATTTTTTTTCTTTTCTTTCAGATCAATAAAATTCGTTACTATATGGATTTCATATTGCTAACTCAAAACGGACAAGATACCCCCATGACAAGCGTTGAAGAAAAATGCCAAACAACAAGAGATATCAAAGCCCTCATTCAAAAGTTAGTCACCACTTTGCATCTTATCTTATTATGAAATCTTAAATAACTATGTAGATTGTCCAGAACTTATTCATTTTAAGGTGGAGACTGACCGGAGCATTTCGTCGTAACGTAACACGTTACGATGCGAGCATTCAGGCAAACAGTACAATGAGCCGAGCGCTCCATCCATAGTTTCGGATGCTCGCTGATGCTCGCCGCGAGCGATGTTACGACGAAATGCTCCCGTCAGTCTCCACCTTTAGAGGTTCTATAGCACAGACCAAAAACAAAACTATGTTAAAATCCCTAAGATGCACACCGAGTCCTACCAAAATTCATTTTTAAATAGAGGCTTGCAATATGTACAATGAAATGCTTAATCAAATAGACATTGATGATGTTTCTTTTAAAATATTTAAGAGAAATATTGTTGATGTCTGTTTGACTATTTAATTAAGAAATGTAAGATCAGATCTTCTTCTTCTCCGTCTTATTACTGAGGCTTGTGACCCTTGTGGAAGCAATGACTCTTCTCCAGTTATCCCTTGATATGACATTTTTTAGTTATACTTATGTACATATGTGACAGTTTTTTGTTGTTGTTTGTGTAAGTGAAAACCTGTAATTGTAATTTTAATTGAATTTTTTATATGTTGTTATTTTTGTAAATATTCTGTTGGTTTTCCAATAAGTAAATAAATCATCATCTTTCCCGCACCTAAATTCAGTTTTTAGTAAATGATTATCTCATTTGGAGAAATAAAAAACTTTGTTTTTAATTAATGTTTTACTTAGTAAATACCACTATTTCTTAAAATCTACTGTGACACATTCAATGATGCATTCCGCATCATTTTCAAACACCGTATGTGAAGCTAATTCTAAATTTTAGAGTTGGGTCCTTAGGACGTTGAAGGTTGAAGAGGTGTAGGAGCTGTTTCTTATTTTTATTTATTAATTAAATTTTTATTTTTATTTTTATTTCTTATCAGAGGGAACATAGACAAAAGGGGGGAGGCTTTAGTCATTGTCATATTGTTAACTATGGGTTATTATGTTATTTATATTCTTATGAATTTCTATTGTTTCAAAATGCTGCAGTTTATGGCTTTTCGTATTGATTATTTTTAGGATTTCTACGTTATTGTGGTTAAATTTGTGATCATTATCCATTAAATGGTTAGCGAATTCCGAAAAATTATTATTTCTCAAACATAATTCATGTTTCCTGATTCTTGTTTTGAATTTTCGGGAAGTCATATTTTGTTTTTTTTCTTTGTTTTTTGATCCACTCCCTTTTTTTATTGTTAAAATCCAACTAGTTTCGGCAACAACCTGTTGCCCTCTTCAGGGTTTGTTTTATAATTAAAACGGACTCTGGAGATGGCAATAGGTTGTTGCCGAAGTCTTTTTATTTACAACATTTTGAGAGTGTCCAAATACTTGTTCACAAAATCTGGATTATCTCCAATTACAGGAGTTATTTTCATATTATTTTATGACATCTCATCAAAGATAAAGAATATGGTTTCTAAATTGGTTTATTTATATGTATAGAACCAAGAATTTGAGTAGTGTGGCTGTCAATAATGGGTAGAACTGGTGAATGTTACACATGTCTAAAGTGATCACTTAAACCAGCCTATTACGGTCGTCAGCCCCGTAAATGCCCAGACTTCCATATTCTTCTTCATCTTTGATGAGATGTCAAAAAATAATGAAAATCATTTTTACTAAACCCTTTGCATTCCTCTCTCAAATACCTAGTATGCGCTTTAGATTATATACAGGAATGTTTATTATTCCATTGGTGTTATTAGCAAGATCCTTATCATTTTATTTCTCCAAATGAGATAGTACAATGATCCACAAAGCTAATGCTTTAAATATTTAGAATATAATAAATACTTGGGCCAGGTTGATATCGCGGCCGCGGCGGTACCGCGAGGCGGGCACCACGTCGCGCGCGTGGCACTGGGGCACCGAGTATCCCGACGTGGCGGTGGCGGAGAGCCCCTACGGGCAGCGCGCCATCTTCCCGCCGCACAGCGGGCTGCTGCTGCGCCAGCCCACCCACGCCGAGCTCTACAAGGCCTCGCTGGCCAACCGGAAGGTGCACCGGATATGCAGGTGAGATAACCCCCACAAATCCTCCACCTATCCTAAAAGATTTATTTTTATTTTTAATTAATGTTTTACTTAGTAAATACCGCTGTTAACTTTGATTTTACATTAATTAAAAATAGATAGATTTAATTTATTATTAGATTAAAACCAATATTTTTAGCTTTTCCACTTTTTTATTTGACCAGCGACCGGGTTTCGTCGTTACCGACATCATCAGACTGGTCTGTCTGATGTCGGTAACGACGAAACCCGGTCGCTGGTCAAATAAAAAAGTGGAAAAGCTAAAAATATTGGTTTTAATCTAATAATAAATTAAAAATGCAATTCCATCACGAAGTGTCAGTGGATAATATAAATCTATAGATAGATTTTACCACAAAGTAACTGCCGAATCAATAAATGAGATTTTTTTAGATGGGAATTGCATTTATCATTTCATTCATTCATTCAAACCCTTATCCGCACCCCAATGGTGCATAGGGCACTGCATCATATAAACGCAGTGTTATCTTTATCGTTAACACATGAAGGAAAGGTGATCAGCCTTCCGCTTCAGGTACCAGCCCAGGGTAATATGGAATAAATATTAGAGTGAAAAAGTCACTTATATTTATTTGACCCCCCTGGGAATCAAACCCGGGACCTCCAGAACGGTAGCCGAGCGCGCTGAGCATTACACTACGGAGGCGGACCATTTACCTTGCTTATTATGTCATATGTTAACAATCAAGATAACACTGCATTTATATGATGCAGTGCCCTATGCACTATTGGGTGCGGATAAGGGTTAGAAGATTATGTACAAGGTTTATAGATCAGTGGGCTTTGGTTTCTTCTAACTAAAAAAATATATATTTTATAACATTCTGTGTTGGGAACAGGAGATTAATCTAGTGTGGGCCAGTCAGGAACTTCCCAGAATTTGCTCATAGCATGGAGAAAACCAGTAAAACTACTCAGGAGAAGCCGGTCTGTTGACTGTCGTCAGCATTGTTTTGTTCACTACGTTAAAAATATTTCAATAAACCTCGCAAAATCTTTTATTAGTATTGAAAAACGGTTGTACAATACGGCTGTCCAAACTCAAAACACAGTAAGAGACATTTTTTTGTAGTATGTTTTTTTTTGCATTTTTGGACTAATTAGTTTCTACTTAGTCTAAAAATGCAAAAAAACGTACTACAAAAAATGTCCCTTACTGTGTTTTAAGTTAGGACAGCCGAATAATATATACATACATATAAAAAACAGAAGGTAGCTTTTAATAAAAATATATATATGTATATAATAAAAGTCACTTTGGCACGGTCGGATCAAACTGAGTTGCGGACCAGCCAAAGACAGACAAAAGGGGTTCTATTGTATTACAAAAAAAGTTGATGTTAGAAAAAGTAAAAAATATATTTTATCCAAAGTCAAATTATAATAAAAATTCGTGAATTTGTAAAGGAATTGCGTGATTCCGCAGTAAGAAGTGTTCAACCAGTTTGTGTGATATTTATTCCAGCTCTGTTAATTACTCCATGAGTAACGCCATGGTGGAGTGCCTCCTCTGCCAGACGGAGGAGATGCCGCCGAGCAGCATGAGGCTCCATCTCAGCTCCCGCATGCACAAGGAGAGGGAGGCAGACCTGGTGGAGATCCATTCGTCAGCATTCTAAGTAAATCGTATTTTCTGAGATGGCTATCTATGTCCTATTTATGTTCTACATTAACTGAAAAACCAAATTGTAAACTTGATAATAATGTTAGAATTTAATGAAGCATTTCATTATTTATCATTTAAATATATACGTAGATGTATACTTTTTTTTATTTACTTGACTTGTACATCGTCAGATGCTAGAATTTTAGGCTCTGAACAATCATTTTTATTTTTTATTTAAGCAGTGCATATGTTTTTTTTTTTAACATACTACTTAATAAGTCGCTTGCAGTTGGTGGAACTTCAATTCTGACCTAAAGCTGCGTACCCAATATGCTCGCAAACAAGTCCTAGGTGTACATTCCCAGACGGCAACCAGATTTTCTTAAGGCAACTAGATATTTATTTTTTCTTCGCATACAACATGTATGTACCACAAAAATTACAAAAGTAGATAAAAAAACTCAGTAATTTAAATCTGTCAATAAGAATGAAAATATAATATTTTATTTTTATTATAATTATTTTATTTTTATTATAATATAAAAGTAATTAGTCCGCCTCCGTAGTGTAATGGTTAGCACGCTCGGCTACCATACTGGGGGTCCAGGGTTCGATTCCCAGGGAGGGGTGTCAAATAAATATAAGTGATTCTTTTCACTGTAATATTTATTCAATATTATTCCTGGACTGCTACCTAAAGCAGAGAGCTGATCACCTCTCCTCCATATGTAAACAATCAAGATAACACTGCGTTTATATCATGCAGTGCCCTATGCACCATCAGGTGCAGATGAGGGTTTGAAGAAAAAGAAGAAGAATAATAGTTTTACAAATTGTTGAAAGATTTGTATGAAAACAATGTTGCAGAGACTTTTATTTTTTTAAAGCGATTTTTTAATTATGCCAAAATTTGATTCGTCATTCTTTAAATTATTGGGATTTAATTTACATGACTACTGTTGTGTTGTAAAATGCAGCTACTTGTTCCATTCCTGTATCCTAAACTAAACATATATTCTTTAACTTGAGATTGTATCCTGTTTAGTATGCTAATTAATTACTTTTAAGTATATTATAATCAATATATGTACTCTTGATGTTGTTAACGAATAAACATAGCACAGTTTATCTCAAGTTTATCTCAATATTTTAGTATTTAGCACATTAGTGTAGTGTATTATAGATTATATGCATATTAATTAAGCCTATAATACTTTATATATTCCATTTTAAAATCAAACGCTGATATTTTTAGTCTACTGAATCGTATTTTACTGTTATAACAATAAAATACAATTTACTTCTCAATAAAATCAGTGTTTGATTTAAAAATTTAATATTTAAATTTAATTATAAATTAAAATGCAGTTTTACAAATTAAACGCCAAATCTATAAATACCTTCAACACTTGTTTATTTCTCATTTATTCATGTTAAAAAATTATGTATTGCATTTTTTTACGAAGGAATCACCGTATATTTGTTAAAATTACTTTTTACTTTTATATTTGTTTTCAATTTAATAAATTGTGATACTTTATTGTTTTACTATAGTTGATATCAAATATGTTACCGATATTCATCTGTTTATTCTTATAAATAATAAAGATTAGTTATTAAGTTATCTTGACTACACTTTTCCCTCACCCAATTTCTAAAGCAGAAATTAACTGCACCCGAAAAGGGCGACCTATGTTATTTTGGACTGTTACTTGAAGCGTAACTACCTGAATTACAAGCCACTGTCACGCGACTTTATGAACTTCTAAAGTCAATGGTCTCCATGTTGGCATCTCTAAGGATGGGTTTATTAATTATAAGCTATGTTCAACTATTGTCCGCCTCTGTAGTGTAATGGTCAGCATGCTCGGCTACCGTTCTGGAGGTACCGGGTTCGATTCCCAAGGGGGGTAAAATAAATATAAGTGATTTTTTCACTGTAATATTTATTCAAATATTAACATGGACTGGTACCTGAAGCAGAGGGCTGATCACCTTTCCTTCATGTGTAAATGATCAAGATAACACTGCGTTTATATGACACAGTGCCCTATGCACCATTGGGGTGCGGATAAGGGTTTTATTATTATTATATATTCAACTAAACTAGTGACAGTAGTTTGCTATGTGTGCGGGGTCTTATACCGCCCTATCGATACAATGCTGCATCATCTGAAGCAATAAAACGAAGAAACAAAGTAAGCTGGCCACAGGAAAACTACACAATGTCTTATTTGATGTTATGCAGATAAAGACAGGAAAATATAAAACACATGGACCTTTCTATATACATGAAAATGTAAACAAGATTTCGAGTGTGTCCAAATACTGGATTATCTCCAATTATAGGAGTATCAATAAAAAGCCTCTTTTCATCTCACCAATAGATGTCTCTAGTGAAGTTCTAGTGATTCAAGAACAATGTTTCAAAATTGGTTCATATATAATATTATATATAGAACTTTTAAAAATTTGAGTAGTGTGGTTGTCAATAATGGGTAGAATTGGTGAATGTTACATGTATGTAAAGTGATCACTTAAACCAGCCTATGACTGTCGTCAGCCCCGTAAATGCCCAGACTTCCATATTCTTCTTAATTTTTGATGAGTTGTCAAAAAATTATGAAAATAATTTTTTTCATTGATTGATTCGGCAGTAACTTTGTGGTAAAATGTATCAATTTTTAATTAATGTTTTACTTAGTAAATACCACCATTTCTTAAAATCTACTGTGACACTTGTTTCGATGCATTCCAAGTAAAACATTTACTAAGTAAAACATTATTTTTTGACATCTCATCAAAGATGAAGAAGAATATGGAAGTCTGGGCATTTACGGGGCTGACGACCGTCGTAGGCTGGTTTAAGTGATCACTTTACACACGTGTAACATTCACCAATTCTACCCATTATTGACAACCACACTACTCAAATTCTTGGAAGTTCTATATATATGAACCAATTTAGAAACCTTGTTCTTGAATCACTAGAACTTCACTAGAGACATCTATTGGTGAGACGTAAAGAAGCTTTTTACTAAGCAGAAACTCTTATATTAGTATGTGAGGTCCGAATCCTGGATTATAATCACACACATGAGAAACGCCAGAAAATACCATTTTCACACATATTTACCATATTTGGACACACTCATAATGTTGTAAGTAAAACATTAATAAAAAATCATTTTTATTAAACCCTTTGCATTCCTCTCCCAAATACCTAGTATGCGCTTTAGATTACATACAGGACTGTTTATTATTGCATTGGTGTTATTAGCAAGATCCTTATCTTGTTTGTTACAATAATTTGTTTACCATGGAAGGAAGAAATGTACCCTTAGCTTATCAGTGACCTCTTGATAAACTAGGATAAGTTCATCTCGTTACGCACTATCTCAAATTTCTTAACTTGAGAAGTAAATTGCTTATCAATTTTACATTTTGGGAGCTTGTCTGATGAGATGTTTACCTAGTAAGAAGTAATGATTGTTATGTAATAATGTTCAGTCGGTTTTTGGCAAGGCAAGCGGTTCTACATAAAATTTTCATCCACGGTAAGTTGTAATTTTTCTCACATTTACAGCCATTCTTAAATGAAATGTATTATTTTCTTTTATTTAAATTATTAAATTTAAGTTTTGTATTGACATTTCTTGGTGGAACTGCATTTTATATAATAAAATAAAAACTATAGTTTTTTCCACATACATTTTTTTGACCAGTGGGTTTCTTTTAACAATATATATATATATATATATATATATATATATATATATATATGTATATATATATATATATATATATATATATATATATATATATATATTTTATACATATATATATATATATATATATATATATGTATATATATATATATATATATATATATATATATATATATATATATATATATATATATATATATATATATATATATATATATATATATATATATATTATATATATATATATACATATTTTTTTGTCATATTACCCTTTACTTATTAGGGGGTTGAATCAATTCTCGCCGTTTTTTGTTGTATTTTGAATTGAAAATATATATTTTTTTTAAAGTAAGAATTTATTCAAAGTATTGCCCTTCTTTCTCGACTACTTTGGCCCATCTTTCAGGAAGAAGTCGTATTCCCCTATAAAAGAAAACCTTGTCCTCTGAGGCAGTCCAATTTTCAACCCATAACTTGACTTCTCGATAACTTTTGAAAATTTCTCCCGATAATCCATGCTGCATGGACCGAAACAGATGATAATCGGATGGTGCGACGTCAGGGGAGTAGGGCGGGTGTGACAGAACCTCCCAGTCGAAGGAGTTTATCTGTTCTTTTACCACTTTGGCGACATGCGGGCGCGCGTTGTCGTGCAGAATGAGAATCGACTCGTGCCTGGCTGCATATTCTGGACGTTTTTCTTCAATTGCTGTTTTCAGTTTGATCATTTGCTGCTTGTAAACCTCTGCTGTGACTGTTTGGCCTGCTTTGAGAAGCTCGAAAAAAATTACTCCCTGCTGATCCCACCAAATGCAAAGCATCGTTTTTGAGCCGTGAATGTTGCGTTTTGCAATGCTGGCTTCAGCAGGGAGTGGCTGACCTGGCTGGCGGATGACTTTGCGGCATTTGAGGTTGTCGAAGAAGACCCACTTCTCATCGCTGGTGATGACGCGATGCAAAAAACCTTTTCTGTGATGCCGTTGCAAGAGTGAATCACACATGCAAAGTCGCCTTTCAATATCTCTCTCCTTCAGAGCATACGGGACCTAGTTTCCCTGCCGATGAACAAGGCCCATAGCTTTAATTTTGAGGCGGTTGAAAGTGCCACGTGGGTGTTCGAGGCAGCGGGGGACAGGAAAACAAAAGAAAAAAAACGAAAGGAATCTATTTAAATCACAGAGAAATATCAAATTTTTATAAACGGCAAGAACTAATTCAACCCCCTAATATTTACTTTCCTTTTTTTATATCGCACATAATTAACTATCAACTTAACATTCATCAATTCGATGCAGTGCCCTGTGGACCACTAGGTACGGATAAGGGTCAATAGCGTAGTAGTAAGTATCTGCAATGCAAGACTAATTCCTTTCCTTCATATAATTAACGGTCAACTAATTTAATCATTTTGATGCAGTGCCCTATGCACCATTGGGTGCAAATAAGGGTCAATAGATTTATCTTAACAATTATCATTTGTGTAAACTGAAAACGGAATTTAAAAAATAATAATTTCATTTTTGCTAAAATCTCAATAAACAATATAGTTAAAATTATTTGGTGGTTGGAAATTTATTTTCATAGCATTTATAAATAGATATGTAAATAACAATCTTTCACTTTACCCATGGAATATATTTTTTTACAATTTCATTATTTAAAGGTGGGGACTGACCGGAGCATTTCGTCGTAACGTCATTGAGCATCTGACTATGGGTGGAGCACTCGGGTCGCTATACTGACATACGAATGCTTGCATCGTAACATGTTACGTTACGACAAAATGGCTCCGATCAATCCCCACCATAAGAAATATACAGCAAACTCTTGATATTATTTTTTGTAATGTAGATACAATATGATTTCTCATTTGGCTTCCATGCTGCAGTGATTATCACATTTGGCTTCCATGCTGGAGGCCCGGGCTCGATTCCTAGAGAGACACAATACATAAGTGTTTTTTCCTACCCTAGTTTTTATTTAATTAGTTTAGTATCCAGTGATCCAGTATTAAATATTTATGATTATTGATATAATAGTCAAAGATGTTTTTTTTTTAATTCTTCTAAAAATTTACTAGGAATCTTATATGTACACGTACCCTGATACGCTTACCACCACAATATGGAGGCGAATGGTATGTTACTTAAAAAAATATTTAAACACTAATTTGTTAAAATAAAAATATTAGTGAGGAATAATAATAATGGCGGGTATCAAGAAAGGAATATATATATATACATATCTTAAATTTATCCTTAACCCATGATGACGCTGCAATGTAATCTGTAACGTCGGCAAGAAGTGGTAAGTGGTAATGGCACAGTTAAACACCTCAAAAAATACTGTACCAGCATTCATAGGAATATTTGTTAATTTCACTTTAAGGAGAACAAACTGTGTAGCTAGGTTTCACATTTGACTCCTGGGATTGCCAGTTTGCCTATGCATGAATTAATTTATGTTGTTTGACTAATTTCCATTAAATACCTGGAGATGTTCGTAATTTATTCTTCTAACCCTCATCCGCACCTGATGGTGCATAGGGCACTGCATTATATAAACGCAGTGTTATCTTGATCATTAAAACATGAAGGCAAGGTGATCAGCCCTCCGCGTTGGTTGTAATTTATTACAAAAAAAATATCACTTTTTAAATACATAAAAAAATATCTATATGGATGCTACAGACCTCTACAGAGATCTCTTGATTTTTTTATTTGAATTTTACTTGGTACATAACTACTCTTTCTTAAAATCTAATAAGACATGTGTTCTGATGCATTCCACATCATTATCTAACACCTTACAGTATCATTTAATGACTTTAAATACATTGATTTTAACAAATGGTGGTCTTTACCATGTAAAAGTTAAATTAAAATTGGATAGATATATTGTCTATAATTCTATCATTGCAGATTTTTACTAATAATAAAAGCAACTGTAATAATTAACATAATATTGAAGCTATGAGCGCAACTGCGTTTTGCAGAAGCATTTAGTTGTATAAAACATCTTAAAACTGTCGGAAAAAAAAATAAATGTAATAATTATTAACGTCTACAAAAATGAAATCAACATCCGTTTATACATGTAATAGTGAGAATTACTGCAATAAACACAGTAAAACGGTGATAATAGCATAATAATTTTGTTCAAGAAACCTTTTGTTGACCCTAAACAAACGAGATAAAATTATCACATTTGTTTTTCTGCACTGATGTTCTGCTCAGTCTTTGCCACATCAGCATTCTGGTTAGGCCTGTTCTATGTATATCGTCCTTGTGCACTAATTTACATCCTTCTCCTTTATAACTAGCTAGAGTTATAGCGAGAAACATGAATACCACTACTAGAGGCAACTTATTGTCGGGAACGGAATTAGCCAAGTAAGTATTTTTTAATATAATTCAATTACAATTTTTTTTTCTTGAGAAGATCTTAGAAATTCACACCTGAATTATTTGTAACCATTTCATATACATTGAGTACACATTATTTATCTAATCCTACGCTCTATGGACTGAGGAAGATCATTATTGCAATTGATAGTTTGTTACTTTTGGCGTAATAGAGACGATAGTGTAGATTCAAAATAGATTCTTTTTTTCAAAGAGAAATATAATATTTATGCTCTTAGCATATTTATAAAAATTTTCACTTTCATAATTTTTTTCTAAGCCTAAGCGGCCCATTATTATAGGTATTATTACGTGGCAAAGTGGGTTCGAACTACGGGACCACAATCTGACAATTTTTATCAATAAACAAGTGATATGAATTAAATAAATACCAATGTTTTTTATTTTCCTCCCATTTTCCAGTGCATATTTTAATATACGCTGGAAAATGGGCTCTTTAGAGCTTGATCATTTAATCAATCAAAACTAACTAACTAATTAAACAATCACGCCTCTTACCACTGGGGTAGGCAAAGAAAACGCCACACCACTTTGTCTTTGCAAATATTCTATGACTTTCACAATTCATTCAAAACTGCCGATTATTCCGACTTCTGATCTGACCACTTTCAAATATTTGATCATAAAAGTTTTCCTCGGTCTTCCTTTGCTCTATTACCAACTACATTTGCTTCGTGAATTTGTTTTACCGTTTCTTCCTCACTTTCCTTTCTTCGTTTTATCAATAATGCTTTATCAATAACGCATAATTTTAAGGGAAATTCAAGGCACTCTTAAAATCGATGTGCTCCAACTGAAGAAAAAGCTCCCAGGATTCCGGCCTGGACTTGCCATCGTGCAGGTTGGGGAGCGAGAAGACTCCAATGTTTACATCAGGATGAAACTAAAAGCAGCTGAGGAAATTGGCATCAAAGCAGAACTTATCAAATTGCCTAAATCTGTTACTGAAGCTGAGGTAAGGATATATATTTTTACAACCCTAATTTTTTCGACCTCTAAGCGGGTAAGAAAATATCTAAGTAAAATATCTATGGAGGAACGCTGGTAAATTAAAAATTATCTGCTTTTATTTTATTTTAAAAATTAAAGGAGTAAATTAAATATCAAGAGTTTAAATTTTGAGAAATAAATATTAAATAAATAAAAAAACAAATATAAAATGTTTACTATGAAGAACCTTTATATTTCTTTTCTCATTAGAATTGTGCTAATGAATACTTTCGAAAACTTTTTGAAATCACATAAAAAGTTCTTGAGTAATATAAAGGTGAGAATTTCAAATTATGTTTTTCACTTAAATGTGATTTTTCCAGCTTTTGATTGAATTGAACAAGTTAAATGAGGATCCTAAAGTTCATGGAATAATAGTGCAAATGCCACTTGATTCTGATAATCCAATCGATTCCCAAATGATCACAGACACAGTTATATCTCACAAAGATGTTGATGGGTAAGTTTTACATTTCTGTATTCTTATTTGTCTATGTATTAAAAGATTGCGGGAAAATTGTTTTTAACTCTAATTACGTTGAATTACCTTACAGACTGAATGTTGTAAATGAAGGGAAAGTAGCGATTGGGAATATGTCTGGTTTTATACCGTGCACACCTAATGGCTGCATTCAACTGATCAAGAGATCCGGGATTAAAATAGCCGGGGCAAATGCTGTTGTTATTGGTCGTAGTAAGATAGTTGGAACTCCAGTTGCCGAACTCCTTAAATGGGAACACGCTACTGTTACTGTATGTCACTCCAAGACAGTAGATTTGGAGGAACAGGTATAACTTTGTTATTGTATTTTAAATATAAAAAACAAACAATGACTAGTTTTGAGAACTATAGATGCTCTCACCAACAGGTAAAAATACAAACTGTTTATATTTTCACCTGTTGATGAGAACATCTGCAGTTGTCAAAACTAGTCGTGTTTATATCAACTCAAAAACGTGGTCTTACACAAGTATTTTATTTTTATGTTCATATCATATTATTCCACAAAGTTAATGCCGAAAGAATAAACAATTGTATTTTAAAGTATCATCACCCATATCTTATAATATAACTCATTTGAATATATTTTAGGCCAAGAGAGCCGATATTTTGGTTGTGGCCATAGGCAGGGCGGAAATGGTGAAGGGATCTTGGGTAAAACCCGGCGCTGTGGTCATTGACTGTGGAATTAATGCTATCGAAGGTAATGATTTAGTATGATTTATTTCTGCTAAAAAATGACAATTCATTTTTGTTTTGGTTTATATTCAATAACGGTATACTAAAATCAAATAATTTTAAAAAGGGGACTTTTTCTACTAGTGTTTTTCGCACTACTAGCTATAGTATCAACTATAGTTTTGTACTTTGTCAGCGAGTTTTAATGTATTTACTTTTCTTCTTCCAAATTGATTAAATTTTATTACGTATCTCATTTGATGATCATTATAATAAGACATCAAAGATTGAAAACATTTACAAATTATACATTTGACACTCCTAAGTTAATAAATTAGTTGAAAATCATCACGTTCATGGCGCAGAACAATGTTTAAATATAACAAATCTTCTACAGATTCTACTAAAAAGAGTGGCCAACGATTGGTTGGAGATGTGGCATTCTCTGAGGTGAAAGATGTTGCAAGTTACATTACGCCAGTACCAGGAGGTGTAGGACCTATGACTGTTACGATGCTGATGTCTAATACAGTCCTCAGTGCGAGGCGGTCAGCTGACGAGATGTTACACAAGCAATGGGATCTTAGGAAACTGATGTTAAAACTGCAAAGTCCAGTACCTAGGTGAGACAATACTAAAACCCATAACACAATCATGTTTTTTATAAACAATAATGTTTGTTCTTATGTTTCTATTTAGTGACATCGTAATTGCACATTCTCAAAAGCCAAAAGACATTCACCAGCTTGCGAAAGAAATTGGTATCTACCCTTGTGAAGTATCTCAGTATGGTAACAAAAAGGCTAAAATCTCGCTGTCCGTCTTAGATAGACTGAAACCTATAAAAGAAGGAAAATATATTGTTGTTGCTGGGTAAGTCTTTTTTTAAATATATTTAAATCACTTTTTAAAAAAATAATCTGCCATACCAATCTTTCAAAAATATTATTGAGTTGTGACTATTCAAAATCTACAAGGAAAAAAAATGTCCCAAAGTCAATTTTTAAAAATGTGCAGTCTACTGATTAGCATATTTACAAACATGAAATGGGAAGCAGAGTTAACATGGAAAAATAGTTTATTTCTTCTTTTGGCTTCTATCCGCACTGGAGTGGTGTGTAAGGCACCTGATTTTTTAAACATGGGGTTAACTGTCTCGGGAATAATCATGTGTTCGATGTCCTGTGCTCTAAATTTATGGATATGAGAGTAAAATATGATGTAATACAGATGACGGAAGTGAAGGAGCTTAGGATGAAAGACATTACTGCTATATGGGAAAGGAAATAGAGTAGAAATTATTTTATTATTATTATTTTTCATGGTGTATGCCTTATTGCCTAAAGAGCCGAGGTCTAACATGCAGTTTTTTTTATTATTTAATATAGTTCTTCTTCTTGGTATAGACCTTATGGCCTGTTTTTAAGAAGGATTAGACTCCTGCGATGTCGATTCCTGTCAATCCATCTCTTTAATGGTCTGCCCGGGAGTCTACCTTGGGGTTGGCCGTGCAATGGAATATGGGGGAGTCTGGATGGTTCCATTCTCCTCAGATGCGTATACCATTGTCAGAAATTAATACATTTTATAATTATTTATTTGTTACACTGGACTTGTACCTATGTCAATGTGTAAGACTTATCAAGTTTGGTTGCGCCACTGAGTGTGGATAAGATGCTAGAGAGTCAAACATCGCAATTTCACTAACCTATATTAATTGTTAAAATATTAAATTTACAGTATAACACCTACTCCATTGGGAGAAGGAAAGAGCACAACATTGATTGGATTAGTTCAAGCTCTCTCTGCCCACAAGGGAAAGAACTCCTTTGCTTGTATGAGACAACCATCACAAGGGCCAACGTTTGGAGTAAAAGGTGGAGCTGCAGGCGGCGGATATTCTCAGGTAATACATACCATTTTGCTTAGAAAAATATCTCTTTCTTTACTGAACTAATTATATTTATAAATCATAATTAATGTGAATATTATAAGTTATAATTATAGTTAACAGTGATCGTATTCTGATGAACTTAAGCTGATAATTGCTTTATATGATGTTGGTTCTACCTTTGAAGTTGCAGATGGACCAAGCAATTAATAATAAATGTTTTGATTTATTTTAGGTGATACCGATGGAAGATTTCAATCTTCATTTAACTGGAGATATTCATGCCGTTACTGCAGCAAATAACTTATTGGCGGCACAATTAGACGCTAGAATGTTCCATGAGCTCACACAAAAAGATCAAGCTCTGTATGACAGACTGGTTCCTAAACTAAAGGGAACGAGGGCTTTCTCCAAAATCCAACTAAGAAGACTTCAGCGATTGGGTATCCATAAAACCGATCCAGATTCTCTTACACCGGAAGAAATAACTGCCTTTGCAAGGCTCGACATTGACCCAACCAAAGTTATATGGAATCGAGGTATAGTAATATCAAATATTTTTATTGTAATATTTTAACTTAATTTATAACCCTGGACTGGTACCTGAAGCGGAGGGCTGATCACCTTTCCTTCATGTGTAAACGATCAAGATAACTCTGCGTTTATATGACGCAGTTCCCTATGCACCATTGGGGTGCGGATAAGGGTTTTATAATATTATTATTATTATAATACTAATGTTTTTTTCCAGTGATGGATATTAATGACAGATACTTGAGAAAAATAACAGTGGGACAATCTCCCACGGAAAAGGGTTTCACGAGAGAGACAGCGTTCGATATATCGGTCGCCAGTGAAATCATGGCAATATTAGCTTTGGCTAATGATTTGGAAGATATGAAACAAAAATTGGCTTCAATGGTTGTAGCTTTTGATAAAAAGGGAAATCCAGTGATTGCTGATGATTTAGTAAGTTTGACTAATAAATAACAAAAATGAGTACTCAAGTACACTTTATTCAATTATTGAGTAAATTATATTGATAGAAATTATATTATGGAAATCGTTGACTGAGTATAAGATAAAAACTTGAAATCTTTTCTTGTCAATATTATTTGTAATAAATAAAAGGGGATATTGGTAAAAGGCAAAACATATCGCTCACTCCTTTCAAGAACGTCATAAATCAAAAAACTCGATTTTTCAGGAGAACGTTTTTAAAGTTTAAAAATATAATACAATTTATTAAAAATAAATATCAAGCCACTTGTAGAACTTTTTACTTTGCAACAGATCTTTTAAGGTAAAACCTGAAGGTTTTTTCTCCATTTGAAAAATATTTATTATATTTAAAAAAATAATTAAACAATACCTTTTCTTTAAAATGCAAAAACAACACTTTCTGCCCTGTAGCGTGTAAATATTAAGTTAAAAATGTGCCTCTTTTGCTGGGATATAGTACATTTTTCGGGCATTCCGAAAACATACACAACTGAAAATTGACGAATTTCGATTTATGACGTTCTTGAAAGGAGTGAGCGATATGTGCCTGAATATCAGTCAGCTGAGCAATTGTAATTGTAAATAGGTCACAGTAAAGTCCCAAGATAAACTAAATAATTAATACATACTGTGGATTTAATACCAATACAAAATGCTATCTTTAAATGAATACTGAAATTTTGTAGGGTGTAACTGGAGCATTGATGGTACTTCTAAAAGATGCCATTGAACCAACGCTAATGCAGACTCTGGAAGGAACACCTGTTCTAGTGCATACAGGACCTTTTGCTAACATAGCACATGGCTGTTCTTCAATACTGGCAGATAAAATTGCATTAAAACTTGTGAAAGAGGATGGCTATGTTGCTACTGAAGCTGGTTTTGGATCTGATATTGGTATGTATTTTATCCTATTGTATAAATATATCAATAATTTTTTGTAAATTTTATATTTCCATTACTTTGAATAATTAAGTTATTTTAGACTTCCGGTGGGTTGAATTGACTTAATTAGCCAATATCTAATTTCGAATGGTAAAAAGCTTTATATTCCATGGATGGAATGATAATGTGTTATCTACGTAGCATAGATATCTTTAACTTTACTTCTGGACTTTTATTTCACAACACAAAAATAATGTTTTTTTACCTGATAGCAAAGTTACTTTTAACATCTTTATCATTCAAAAATATGGAGACCAGTCTACACTGCGAGTCATTCAAATAATTACAATTTACAGGAATGGAAAAATTCTTTGATATCAAGTGTCGAGCTAGTGGCAATACTCCAAACTGTGTGGTTCTGGTTTGCACAATTAGAGCTCTGAAAATGCACGGCGGTGGCCCGCCAGTCACTCCCGGAGCTCCACTACACTCGGATTACACGCAACAGAACCTGGCATTGCTGGAAAAGGGATTGTGCAACCTACAAAAACACATTGAAAATGGAAGGGCTTTTCAAGTTCCTGTCGTTGTTGCTTTGAACAAACATTTGTAAGTCTGATAAAATTCATCAATTAAGTTTAAACATCATTGAGCTAGGATTTGTTATAGTTACATAATTTAGTGTAATTCAGTTGCATAGTTTAGATAATTTTTTAATTAAAACCTGCATTGTTTAAATGGAACGACCTAAGCCATCAGAATCGGGTGTTTTTTATCATTATTTTTTCTAACTTTTAGAGAAAAGTAGTCTATGATTAAAATCCATAGAAATCATCAAATATACTATAGAAGAGGTTTGCATAAAAATTATATCTCTTCTATATTGCGATGATTTCTATGGATTTTACCATAGATATTTTTCTTATTCTCTCTAACCCTAATCCAATTTTCCATAAGGCACTGCATTATCAGCCTAGTGCTAATCTTAATTTCTAATTTCTTAATCTTTAATTTCTTGAAGGCGTAGTGGTCACTCCTGTGCTTCAGGTACCTGTCCAGGGTATACTAAATAAAATAAAAATATTTTAAACTTCTGGGAATCAAAGAACCTCTAGCACAGTAGCGAAATGCGCAAACCCACTATGCTACAGAGGTGGGCAAGATAAATGTCCATATTGTATTATTTCTTTCAAATTAATAAAGATTATGTCAATTCTACCATGTTTGCAAACAAGTAGCGCTCCGCGATATCAACTAGTAGATACATTCACGTATTCTAAGTGCACAATGGTTCACGCTCCACTGAAAGTAATAGTGGAGCTCACTATGTTTACCACTGTTGCAAGCAAGTCTCCATTAGAGAAGCTGTAGTCATGCGAAGCATCACATCATTGCTATTTAAGTGGATACTCAGCATTAGATCTCTAGATTAGTATAAAAAGTGACATTTGGGCAATACTTTAAAACTAGTCTCAACACATCATACACATTATTGAATATCTGGTTAATTCTTAAATATTTTTTTTCAGGTACGATACGGTGGAAGAGATTGACTTAGTTAAGTCATTTGCAATGAATAATGGTGCCTTCCAGGCTATTTTGTGTGATCACTGGAGTTCTGGTGGCGCTGGAGCCATTAAATTAGCTGAAGCAGTAATAAGCGCCTGTAATCAGCCTCCCAATTTCAAATTACTTTATCCACTTAATATTTCCTTGGAAGAGAAGATTCAATGTATCGCTACTAAAATGTACGGAGCTGGGAAAATAGAGTACACGGAAGAAGCTAAGATGAAAATGGAACGATATACCAAACAGGTAAATTAATTACAATATCAAACCAATATGTTATTATAATTAACTCTATAATAAATTGTAAATTGAGATTCAATAACAAATTTTTCCTAAAAACGATAAACAATATTATACTTAAATTTGACACCAGGTGGTCGAAAATATCTCTAGTTTATTGTGCTCGTAGTCTGCAACTTTACTGACTAAAATAGTAATAACACCTCCCCCCCTCTACTACCACAATGCAAATCATGAATATTTATTGCTAAAATGAGTATTTGTGTGTATAATTTTTTTTATTTCACAAAATAATCATTATATATCAATACGAGATAAAATCTGTTTTGCAATACTCTTACAGAACAATAATTCCCGATAATAAGTCAGGGAAAAAAACAAAAATTGTAATATATACTTACAAATGCGAGATGTTTATCATACAAATCTTTTTTCATTGCGATTTTAAGTCACCTTGCTTTTTCTATTAAATAAATTATTATGTATGTTTAAGGGATATGACAGCTTGCCTGTATGTATGGCCAAAACATCTAATTCTTTAACTGGAGATCCTGCAGTTAAAGGGGCACCGAAAGATTTCACACTGAAAGTAAACGACATACTGATTTCTGTCGGGGCAGGGTTTGTAGTACCTCTGGTAGGGGAGATATCCAAGATGCCCGGACTCCCCACGAGACCCTGCATCTTCGATATAGATCTTAATACAACCACTGGAGAAATTGAAGGCCTGTTCTAAGCATCCTAACTAAACTCTAATATTCACTCCAATTGATCATATTGAAATAAATTTTGTTTGCTGATTTATGAACTGTCTATAATTTTGATTTACAAAATAAAATTATTTTCAAAACCTACGAATATGTTTTTTTCTTGACTTGGTTACACCGTTTTGTGTGATGATATTAAATGCAAAGGTCCCAAGAATTCACCTGAATTCACTGACAACCATACCATTTTTAGTGACAATTTATCAAAATATTATCTTCAAATCAGTTATCGGTACATTTGAGGACTAATTACTGAAAACATATTTATGATAAACTAAAAACAATCTGGTGAAAATGACCTAATTTGTACCTTTTGAAGATCGTTCAGAAATTATGTACAGTGAAAACTCTATCTATCGTTTTTAAAGGAACCTATTGAAATAAACTATGAATGCGGGATTATGAGGTTAATACACAAGAAGATACGATCGAGTAAAGATACTGTCATCCCAATCTCCATAACCTTTGGTAGGTTAAAATTCATTAAAGTTTATTGCATCGTTAATAATCTGTGATCGACATTTGTTTTTTTTTTACTGTTTTATTTCCGTAAGTTAATAGTATATTTTCAGCTCTGCAAATGATATTTTTTCGCCATCAGTTATTGAATGTGCGTAGTAGAAAGTTTTCGATATTTCAAAGAGTGTGCATGCTTCTGAAATTGAAGAGGCAGCGGCTCCTCTTCATCAATATCGACCTCTTCTACTGTATCCGTCAACCTCACGCCACACAAGTTTTTGATAGTTTCTATCCCACAATTTGAAATATTGTCGTGGAATGTAACAATATAAAGAAAAATGTAAAAAACACAGACAAAATATATTGAATATGAAGCGTGATTCAAACGATGAATACGGTAAATGGTGACAGAGAAACGATATATTTTTGTGTGAAATGAATTCAGGGTAGAAGAAATAAACGACACATCCGGGAAAACGATTAATCAAGGAATGATGGATAGAGGTTTCACTGTATATGAAAATAATTGCATATTTCAACATGGCAGTGAAGAAAATGAGATCAGAAAAGCGATTGTGAGAAGATATATAAGAGCAAAAAAAAGACAAGAAATCAGGAGTTAATGGTGAGCATCTTTACAGAGGAAGGTGAATTATTCCATAAGAAAGCAGAATACACATAAAATGAATATGGTACTTAAGGACATTTTATGACAAGGAATTGGTCAAGTTTCCATTTTTCAGGTCAAAGTTTACAAAATTGCCTTTGTCCAGAAAGAAAAAAAACTGCATTTTGAATTTTGCTTGTACAACAAATTAAACCGATCAAATGGTAAGCCTAAGAATCTCGTAAAAACATTCAAAAGTTTTACAAATATTTTCCTAAAAAGAAGGGGTCTTTCAAACACAGAATTCATAAAAATAATTGAAAAAAAATACATAGTGAAAAACAAACAAATAAGAACATAGTTTTAATTTTCTCAAATGCATTTTTATTCAATGCATTGGATTTATAACACTATTCTACTATAACACAAACATTTCATTTTATTTTGACAGCAGCTCTTAATCTTGCAGATCTACTTCTAGGGTTTTCATCTATTTCTGCTAAAGATGGAATTATAACATGTTTATTCAACGCCTCCCAAGAACTTTGCATTAAACAGCTTATTACTTCTTTCTCGTGTATCAGAGAGTGGTTTGCATATTTGAGCGGAATAGGATTTGCAATATTGTCTACTATATTTCCGCAAATGTGCCTTTTCACAATAGTATCTTCCAAAGAGTGAAAAGAAAGTGTGACCAAACGACCCCCAATCTTCAAGTACTGTTGAGCTAATTGTATCCCATAATTAATTTCATTCAATTCGTTATTGACAAATATTCTTAAGGCTTGAAAGACTTTGGTGGCCGTGTGTGTTGGGCGGTCCAACTTGTCATATCTTACTTCATCACCGCAAACCGAAGAAACGAGATTTCCAAGTTCATGTGTTGTTTCTAATTTTTTGAATAAATACCTAGCTTGAACAATAGCGCTCGCTATTTTTCTATATTGTTTTTCTTCGCCATAAATTTTAAATATTCTCCCGAGATCTTCCTCGCTAGCCCGTGCTAATACGTCCTTCGCACTCGGTAAGTCTGGAAACCTCTGGTAATCCATTCTCATATCTAAAGGACCATCGGTGCTTACCGCAAATCCACGAGACGGAGTATTGAATTGCATGGAAGAGCAACCAAAATCGAACAACATGCCATCAACAGAATTTTGGCCCATTTTTAACTGTCTCATCAGCGACGGTAATTCTGAAAATCTACCTAAAAGAGGGATAAGTCTTCCTGGATAAGATTTTTGCATGTCAAGCGCATATTCATATCCTACAGGGTCTCTGTCTAGAGCGATCACTTTACATTCCGGAGCTTTCTCCAATAAAGCTTGCGTATGGCCTCCGGCACCAAAAGTCATGTCTACAAATGTTTCCTGACCTCCGGGATTAAGATATTTTAGCACTTGATTAAGCAAAACTGGGGTATGGGGCTTTCTCTTCACAGCCACTTCCGGTGTTGGAGAAGTTGAATACTGACATTGCAAATGATTTCTAAAGCTTGGTTTTATCAAATATTTTGTTGAACAATATATTCTATTCATTTTCATTTTTCTTTTTTGGCAGAATTTTGGAAAACAGGCTTTTGTCCTCTTGTTTGAGATAGTCCAAGAACTCAGATGAAAGAATTAAATTGCACTCTTGAGCGGTCAAACCTGTAGCGGTGTTTATCTTTTCGCGTTTATAAAGATTTCCACAAGTATTGTTGACTATTCTATTTAAAGAGGCGTACTTCTTTTCGCAAGTATTAATATCGCCAGTAAATCCTTTTTCAGTGTTGAAAGCTTCTTTAATACAAAATCTTAAACGCTCTCCAACATCCCTGAAAACAAAGATATCTAATGATCTTAACGGGAAAAAATATATAATGCAGGTACCATTTCAATATTAGTTCTGTATTTCATATTATATTTCTATCCAGTTATCGAGGAAGAGCAATTAACATTTGCTTGAATGGAATCTTGTATGTGATTCTATGTAATCTTGTATGTTAAAATATTTATCATATATAAAAATTTGGTGCTGATAAAATTGCTGGAATAAGATGCAGTTGCTCCAGGTTGGAGCAACTGCATCTATAAACTATAAATTTTGTTTCAAAAGAGAATCTATGATACTAAAATTTAGCCCCTATGTGGTACCTGCTCTTGAGACTCATCAAACCATCCTCGTTTTGCATGGTAGTTTCTTAGCTACGGAGCAATTATTATTATTTTATATATATATATATATACAGCTCTGCATTTGTCACACCAAAAGTATCACAACCAATTTTAATCACAAAAAGCTAAATACAGAAGGCTGCTTTCTTCCCTTTTTCGCCGACCCAGCACTAACAAGTTTGTTTTTGTGCAATAAACTTCCATTCTAATCCTCATTTACTATATTATTCAAATAAAAATATGAATTAATTGCTTTTTTAACTTGCCATTTGAAGATGTCATTTATAATATATTTAAATCAACAAATGTTTAGATTTTTACCATCGGGGAAACTGCTAAGCGGTAAAAAAAAGCAGCAAAAATCATATTTTATTTCGCTTCACTGTCAATATACATAGTTACAAGATAACGAACCTGCCTTTTTTAGTGGGGTCCAGAGGCCACTTTTCTAACAATTTTAGAAAGTTTTTGTAATGAGAAGTCATACCTACAAAAAAAAGTAAATTTAAGAATGTGAGTAGCATACGTTTTTAATCATATAAAAGAAAAAGCTTACAAACCTCTACATAAATATTAATAAAACGTATTATTATGAATGATAATATTCTTTTTAAAGCAGCTAGCAGAATCTGTCAGAATTTAAAGTAAAACTTAGAGGTTAGGATTATTGGTTACGATCGACGATCAAGCAAAGACGCAACCAGACGCAACAAAGACGTCAAGCCGGGTTAAGTTTATTTTTAATTTTGACAGCGACCATAGAAACATCCACGAAACGCACTCAAATGAAAGATTATACACATTATACATATGTTGTTTTGGGTGTGTTCCGAAACTACTAATTACCAGCTGCGCCCATATAATTTTTTTTTAAGTGAATGACAGCTATTTATGCAACAATCTTCCTTATTTATACTAAAACCTTGTAATCTATGATGACAGCAAGGCACATGCTTACTTTTAGCATCAACGCATAACGTGCACTTTATAGTACAAAATATGGGCTGGCCCAATAAAAATATTCATTAGTTGGCGTTATTTATTTAGAGGTGATATGTTTACTATTTATTAAATGATTATTTCTTTTAAATGATTGCCTTATACACTGTATAACATTGTAAAAATTTGCACGATTGAACAAATCTTTTCGTCACCTAAATGTAAAACTATCCAAGTCGCAAACAAGTCAGTTTTGTTTGTATTTAAGTTTCGTGTCCTTTTTGCAATTGATTTTTTTGTGCAGAAAGTTTTAATTTTAAACAATTTCAAACTTTATAAAAATACATAAAATACTAATAATTGTTTGAGTACGCTTACTTTAAAAAGAATAGTTATCTCCCCTCTGATAATTCCTTTTATTCAATTGGATAATTTTTCATTTGGGTGACAATATGCTTGTCTATCTGTTAAGTATGGGAATATCTTTAAGAAAATAAGTAAAATTAAGTTAAATAAAACAAAACGAGGACGGCCGAAAAATACTGAATAGGACGAAAAAGGCACGATCAGATCAATCAGAACCTAAAATCTGGTGGTGTCAAAAGTCTAGATGTATGGATGTGAAAGTGTGTGTCAGGAGTGTGGCGTTCCATCCTTTCCGCATACCTCTGTGGAGAAAGTGTGATGGTAGTAGTAGTAGTAGTAGTAGTAGTAGTAGTAGTAGTAGTAAGTAAAATAATTAAAAAAATCTAAATTGAATGCGGCGTACTTTCGAACGAAGTCCATTTTTTCCTTTTATTCCATAGAAAAACTTGTCAAAATATTTCGTGGAGAAAAATAAATATAATATATCGAAAATTATTGTGATTTTGCCTAGGCTGCCTAGTTCTCGGAGAGAGTTTTCTCAATATAGATTCATATATCCATAGCTTTAAAGTATGTTTAAATAAATAAATCACAAAGTATTCGAGTCACGAATCGGCGTTGCTTTAATTAGTTAAAATGCGTCGTGGGACATACGAAAACCATTGGGATACGGGTCCTGAAAATTGGGTTAACCACAATCCTCGATTTTCTCGAGGAAATCGCCGTGGAAACTTCCATGCATTCAATACAAGGTACTGGATATTGTATTTATAAAAGATGGCCCGCATTTTAAGAGTAATTTTATTTACATATAATATAGTTATAGTTTCATCTTTCGATACAGAAAATACATAAGTAATCTTGAAATGCGTAATTAGGAAATATTACTTTCCTCTTCGCCCTTTCTTTTCACCCTTTAGTCGATTAAAATTAATTTATTAGAAATGTTTCCTAATCAATTTCGTCCGTTGTCGTGTTGTAGAGCACCCAACCCTCGCCATTGGCGCCCCGATGGTGGTTTTCGGCTGAGGGGTCCTGCGTGGATCGGTCCACCGCAAACTCCGCAGCAGTTCAACCCCCACGGTATCCGGCCCCCCGTGCGCCCCCCTCCCGGCAACTCCGCCGCCCCCTACTTCTGGGGGCCGCCCCCCCAGTCCACCGGGCTCCTGCAGACCCCGCCGCCGCCGGACTATCAGTATGAGAAAGACAAACCCAAATCCACCCCGTCCTTCGGATTAACCTGTGACAATATTCACGAAACTATTAACACCATAAAACAAAAGCTGAGAGAACGTAAAGCCAGCGAAACAAATATAGAATTTACGGGCGACCCTACTGCGGAATATGGCGATGACAACGTTACGACCAAAGCCTCCGAAAGGCGAAGAATAGAGCACCCTAAACTACCCAGAAAACCTATATCTGCCAAAAAATCAGAAGCTAAAGATTTAAATGCAACAAAAGTGGCAAAAGCGTCGGCTTCTCAACACTCTGCCACTAATATCTATCAAAGAAAGTCCGAAGTTATGCGAAGGAAAATTCTTAAACAACTATTCAAGTTAGACAAAGAGACTCTGAGAAAAATGTTGACTCAACCGATAACATCCACCAAGTATGATTTTGCGCTTAACAGTTTAATCAAAGAAACACGTACTTCTATAAGTAACCAACTTAGAAACATAGCGGATAAATCACTTCGCCTGCACGAAACAAACGCGGATTCGCTGCAGGGGAAGCAGATAGTGCAAGATGCCTTCATGGGCCATCTCGGGACCATGCTGGACACAGATGCGTCGGTGGAACTCTCCAACATGGAGCCGCAAGTCATTGCGGAGCTCAGCAAGGTGCTGCAGAAGGACCTAATGGGCACCCTGAATGAAGAGATGTCCGTGAGGAGTCTCGCTAGTGTTATGCAAGATCCTGTCACGGAAGACACTTTTCCAAATGCTTCCAATTTCTCTAATTATTTCAACGATGCTAAATCCGTAGAAAATAACATTCAAAATAATTCTTATCTGTATAACAACCACGGCAACTCTCATTGTTTCGTAGGCTCTAATCGGAAGTCGAGATTCGACCAGACTAATTTAAATTCTACATATTGCGATAGTGCACAAGCAATGTCAAATTATGATGACATTGATTACCATGCTAACTGGGATCAAAATCCCATCGAATATAAGGTCGATCCAATTTATTATTCAGGCACTGACAATATTAACTTTGCTTCTAATAACATATTTAAACACGTGAATAAACGCGAAATACCTGACGATTTTAGAAACGAGGAATGTGAAAGTCCGAAATCTTTTTCAAACACACTGGTCGACAATTCAGATTCAAATATATATACTAGAAGAATTCAAGAACCGAGCGTTGATATGGAATGTGTTACAAGTGGACCAGAAAATAATCTTAAAACTAGAACATTAATATCTCACAGTGAACCTTCAAATACAAATATTGATAATCCAAGTGAAATAAGCGACAACAATAAATTCTGCGTACCTCCGCAATATCAAGTACACAACATTAATCACAAGAAGATATCTCCGGAATGTTTGGAGAGAAAATCTCCAGATAAGAGTTTGCATAGATATTCCCAGTCTCCTCAAACCGCATTGAGAAGTACAAATGTTGCCTTAAATAATAAATGTGATAATCCAAATAATAAAGTTAATAATCAGCCGGATGGCAATAAGAGAAATGATACTTGTTCGCCGTCCTCCATCACTTCGGCCGAATCGGAAAAATATTCTAACTCGAGTGAAAACTCTATGAGTTTACATTTAAAAGAAAAAGCAAAAAAGTTTAAAAAACGTAAGTTGGGTGATTCTGATCCCAATCAAAGTAGTAAAAAAATTGATTTATCGGAACACAATGTTATAAGTGTTAGAAAAGACATTTTCTTTGGCCGAAACAGAGAGCTAACAAATTCGGAAGAGAAACAATCACATTCACCGATATCTAGTGACCGACAGAATAACTCCGTGGAGCCGAATACCTTGCCCGTAGGTCCTCCTATAGGTGTAAGTACTGGAAGCCAAACTGAGTGCCACAAAACCATCAGCAAGTCTCAAAGTTCTCAGTATTGTATCAAAACCTGCGATGCGTCATCACAAGTCTATGAATCATTAATTTCTTCAAAATCAAAAGGAACCCAATGCATAATACAGAATTCCAGAGATAGATCTTGTCAAACTCTCAAATTGGATCACTTTGTCTCTAACTCTTCGGCACTTCCTAACACTGAAACTTATTTCCATAGGGAAACCCAGACAGATGAATCTTTAAAAACTGAAAGAATCCAAGAATCTATTGAAAGGGAATCCTTGAAATCAACGAAAATAACTAAAACTGTCGATAAGCCTAAACTCGACGATCTCCAAAATTTCAAGCCAGAAGACATTTTGGAAAAAATGAGACAAATTGATAATGATATTTATGCTTTGATGCAAGAGAAGCTCAAGTTATACAGTAAATTAGATTTGCCATTGAATTCGGAGTCCAATAGTTCCAACGATGCGAAGAATAAAAATATAGATAAGCTGCGCTTCCATAAGTATAAAAGTGACCCCAAGAAACCCATAAGTAAACCTTATGATAAGTCAGGAATAAAGAGTATTTCCATTGAAAATATGAAAATACCCAGGTTGCGTCCATCCAGAGAAAAGGTACCGGCTGCGGAAAATCAACATAGTCAACATAAAAAGGGCGCATCGCAAAGTGATCACCAAAAAACCAAAGAATCTAATAGCAAACACAGACATGATAGTAATGAAAACAGGAGCAGAAATTCCTCAGTCAGTGTTTCCAAACCCAAGAGTAAACCAGAACCGGCCAAGTGCGATCGAACTAAACTCGTCACAAAGAAAGATATTAGTGAAACGGAAAACAATGTGTGCGCTTTAAGTAACATTATTCCTGGTAAAGATATAAACAATGGTAAAGTGGATGCGTTATATGGTAAGGGAAAGTCGGATGGCGGTAACAGTGAGAACTCCTATCTCGGAGTGAACGTGCACACGGAGAGCAAGTACGTAGACTCGGCAGGCTGTCCGGTCGCTCCGGACTGCAGTCTCGTGGTTTCCGAAGAAGTTGTGATCAAAAGTGAAAGTGACGTGAGTGACCAGCCGAGTAGTATAGATGGCGCTAGTGGTAATAAGTCTAGAAAGAGGTCTGACACAAGTAGAAAGGATAAGAGCCTGAGAAGTGGTAATAATAGTACTAAATTAGATAAAAGTAACTGTGATAAAGTAGTATTAAAAAGTAGTTTGACTAAATTACCTCCTGCAATCCCCGCAATCAAAATTAGAAAAAAAAGAACCACAAGTGGCAGTTCTCAGTCGCGGACAAAGTCTAGCCCGTTATTTAATTTGATATCTCAACTCAATGATACAGATGAAGAATGTGATTTTGAAATTAGCAATCCTCAAAAGGACGTCAAATCTTCCGGAGCGTCGGTCGAGTCAGTAGAATTAGTTAAAGATTCTGACCGTGTAACTGCCGATGGTTCCTCACACGAAAATCTAAAATATGATTTGGTGGATTGTCGGGTGTATTTAGAACGTTTGGATGCCAATAAAATTGTTTCAGGCACCGGAGACACAAAGTCGCCTTCGCTTCCTGACCCTAACTTGACTTACAAAATGGGCACGTCACCCATGATCCACGAGAATTATGACTCTTCAATCATAAATGACGAAACCTTGTTCACCACAAAAGGATATACTAACGATGACGATTGCATATCATTAGAACAATTGGACGCGGTTCAGTTTGATGATTTTTGCGATCCCGATGTTCCCAATATTATTGGGAATATTGAAGTAAACGATTCCTTCAGTATAATAGACCAATGGGATTCCAAACTATTCGAAAATGTATCTCTCCTGGAAGACCCGGATATGTTTTCCGAAAAAAAAATTCTAGACAGCATAGAATCTGACATGTATAATCAAGTCAAAAATAATTTGGTTCCAACACTTAATGAAAGCGCTATTGGCGACTCTATCAACTTTACAAGCCACAGTGACTCTATCATCGCATTGAAGGTAAGGACTACGATAAAATATATCAATTATCTAATAATACATAAGTACGAAATGAAATTTTTTGTATTCATTTTTATTTTTTATAAATATTATTTGTTTTTGAATTTATGTAATGCAAAAGAATTTTAAATAAAGAAAAAAAAAAAAATAAATAAAAAATTCATAGAAAAATATTGTTTCAGTGTGTCGGTGACAACTTTCTGGCAGCTTCGTTAGATGGAAACGTTTACTATTATTGTGGTGTTAAAAAAAAACTGCTTCAAACCATAACTGTTTCTAAGCTCGCTGTCACTTGTCTAGCCATCAAGCCAAATAGAACACCAACACAAGTATATACCGGCTCTCTCGATTCTTTTTTACGGTGTTTTAACTTCAAGGTAATATTATCTGTATAAAATTATTGCAAAAAATGCTGTTTAGATATATCTATGAGGTAAATAAAAGTACATATTGTATTGTAGACTGGCGAGAAAATGCTGGAAGACATTGACGTTGGAGGTCCGATACAAAGTATGTTTCAGGAGTGGAAAACCCTGTACATTGGCACACAGAGTGGATTTATTGTTCAATTTGATATTGAGGTAAATATTATATAATTTCATTAATTTATTCGGCAGTCACTTTGTGGTAATATCTATCCATTATTAATTTGAATTTTACTTGGTAAAACCACTTTTTCTAAAAATCTATTGTGACACGTTTTTTTATGCATTCCGCATAATTTTCAAATATGATGTTTGAAAATTATATGGAATGCATCAAATACATGTCACAATAGATTTTACAAAATAGTTGTATTTACCAAATAAAACTTAATTAAAAAAGAAATATATAATTGTATACACCAGTGGTGGGCAAAACTATTTTTATTTCGGACTCCCTATTTTGTGTACATCCTCTGTGTTCGACAGAGTATGTTCGAAAATTCACTTCATATCAATTTCAGCACATAAATAGATTTGGGTTGATTTCAGTAGATCTACCAAAAATTATTTTGTCCTATTCTGGTGATAGCCCCGAGAGTTCAGGATATGCACACCACTGGTATACTATCTAGAATTCCACTTTACTTTTAGAACATTAGCTATTATGTTCCTGAGCTGGGAATTGAATGTCAATGAGAAAATTTACTTTAATTAATGAAAAACTTTTCGAAAATGCGTGAAAATATATTGTATACCTTAAGTGAAAATTAAATGCTTATTAAGGTCAATTCTGCTTAATAAATCACAGTTTAATTGGAGCAGACACTTATTAAGTCTAAATCGGGAATCTAAACCGAGCAACTAATATGTAGTAATTTACGTTGCTTAGTTGGGACATTATATTAAATTAGGACATTTAAATTCAAATTCCAATGCGCATAATTAAAATTGCTAACTATTAAATAAATTCCATATTACATACTTATTTATATTACATACATAATATTCCCAATTAGTATCTGGAATTCCTTAATTTCAATATTAAAAAAATATATATTTTGACAAAAATGTAGATACCTGTTGTATGCTTTGATGGTAGTGGAAGTATACGATAATGATGAGGGGTATGAAGGAAACACCAGCTCAGTAGTGAAGATTTTTTTCCATAGACTTGCAGTATCAGCAGAGCAGAAGCGGTGGCAATTTCGACATGATGGAGTCTTATCGGACTCAAATAGGATCTCTCAAATATTTCTATTTACTTATTGTGAAGCGCGCATTTTCATGTAAAGAACCTTTTCAGGTCCTCTTTCAACAAAATATGCTATGACCGATTACAATTTGTACAAGTGTCAACTAATTTAGGAGAAACACCTGCCTTTATTTTTTCTCCCTTTTAATACCATTTTTATTTGCAGAAAGGATCACTGGTTCCAGAAAAGACTATCAAGTTTTCGGATAATGCTATTTTAGCGTTGCATGCCATAAAGGAAGGACCTAGAAAAGTTCTGTTAATAGCGTCGCGCTCTCAAGAGGTCACAGTAAAGGACGCAAGCTCGGGACTGCTCTTGCGAAGCTTCCACGGACCTAACAACACGGTGTACAGCTTGCTGTTTGATTGTGGTAAGGTGTACTGTGGAACCAGTGGACCCGATGTGCAAGTGTTTGATTTTGTGGTATGTATGACATAGAGATTTTATTCATTTTATGATGCTCTTTTGAAAGAAATACTAATACATACATACATGGATGGTCAAATTCAAAGAAATATATATTTTAATGGTGGATACCTTATTGAGGGTTGTTTTTTATTGTTAGTGAAATAAAGGTGGATTAGCTTTTTTATGATTTTTAAATCTTTTATGAAAAAATATTTTAAATAAGTGATACATTGTTCAGCACAAATTTATGGCATTAAAAAAAAATCTGTTTTAAATATGTTAAAATTGTGTAATTTTTTGGTTTAACAATTACTTATTCCACTACAGTCCGCCTCTGTAGTGTAGTGAAAAGCGCTTTTGGCTTCTTTGTTGGCGGGCATAGGTTTGATTCCCAGGAGAGCTAAAATTATTGTTCTCTAGTATTCATTTTATCCTAGGCTGGTACTTGAAGTACAGCACAGCCTTGTCTTCTTGTAATTAACGATCAAGATGACATTACTTTGATATGATGACCGATGCACCATTGGCTGAGTGTGGATAAGAAATCCAAATCTTGAATAAGAAATCCAAAGACTGCTCTCTAATAATTAAATTAGTAACCATACTCTTAAATGCTGAAACAATAAATAAAATACTCTAATTTTATGTAAATCGTTACATTTTTTTTTTGTATGTATAAATGATTTTTTATTTCAAGTTTTAAAGCCACAATTGACTAGTACCAGCTACTTACCCCACACCAAAAAAAAAGGTGCTGCCTGGCTGGTTGGAAATGTAATTTTACTGTTAAAATGTCTAAGCAAAGACAGTAATGTGTATGTATCTATGGATTGAGAGTGAATGAATGTTTTTTGTATTTTTTAGACTGGCGAACTTGTCGGACTACACAAGGGTGGACGCGGGGCTGTCTGTCTGCAGATGTACAAGGGTCTCCTATTTTCTGGGTGCTACGATGGAGTGATATATGTATTTAAGAAAACCGATTCTGAAAACCCAATCGCTCGCATTCCCGGTCCAGGGAAAATGCTTCTGGCAATGGCAATCGTCAATAATAAGGTGAGCTGTCTAACTTTTCCCATTCACGTTTTTTTATTCAACTATGGCATTCAAAGGAAAGCAAGAAGAGTGGCCATTTTGAGAACATTACAACGACGAACCTTGTAACGACGAAACCCGGTCACTGATCAAATAAAATTATTGTGCAAAAAACTATATACTTTTTGCTTTATTATGTTTGAATACCTACGTTATACTATACAAACCAAGATATTTTGAATTGAGAATATCTGTAAACTTACTTATGTGGGAATACAGATTTTTCTGTGGGAATTTGAAACTAATGTACTGTAATTTGGCTCAGCTCATCCATTCCATGACTTACTTGCAGGGCTTCATTGTGTTTTATTTTTTCAGATTATTGCTGGCTGCAAGGACAAATCACTGTCTATATGGTCTCTTCCAAAGGAAGTCACAAATTTATTAGAATCATAGTTGTTAATATTACGATTTGACTTCACCGGAAAATGTATATACATACATAGTTTGATTATTATAAAGTTTTATTTTATACCTTGTTATTCTATTTATGTAAAATATTATAGATCATAATCACATGTTGTTTAGAATGTATCCATAATGAATATCTATGTTGTATTCTGAATGTATACATGAGCAAGATCAAATTGAATGTATTAAAATGATGATGGAAAAAATGGCACATGACTATGACATCTGTTGTATGGATAAAATTACTATCTATGATTTATTGATGAATTTGCAGTCAATAATAATTCATTGAAGCAAAATATGATTTAGTTTCCGACAGAATATTAGGGCATATATCTTATGTATTTCACAGGATGATATTTTATTATGGGAATTACGTATTAAATTGACAATTATCTCTTTTCTCTCTCTAAAAGTTCTCATAGCTGAGTGTCACGGTCCTTTTTCTGCTTCTACAGTGCCAACTGTTTCGTTAAGCACGATAGGGTCGTGTCTCAGACTCGGTTGGAACTGGCCATCTATCCTTGTACATTCCCACTAATTTCTCAAGGTTATCATCTCTTTTTCTTCTAGCAACATGTCTGAAGTGAAAAAGAAATATTTTTCTACATGTTGAAGATAGCCTCCTTTCTCCATAAAGTTCTCAAATAGTCAACTATTGTGTACTCTCTTTTATAGTTAACTATTATGTATAACATTTTAAATTTGATGCTCACAATTTCATGTCGGGATTGGTTCAATGTGTACCTGTGTACTATAAGCAATCAAATAATTTTTCACCTATTCGAGGCTTTTTATTGAATCATAGATAATAATTGCACTTACATGTGGTATGCTGTTGGCTCATTTTTGTTATCATTCTTATTTCATCAATTTCTCAAGTGATTATAATAATTTAAGCATATCTCACTATGAATTTTAACATAATATTTATATCAAGTTATTATTGTTATTTCGTTGTATGCAATATGTTGACACTTAAGTTGAATTATTAATTTATTTAAAAAGTATTGGGATGAATGAAATTTCGGGTTTTATCATTTTTTTGTAAAATACTCGTACTGCTGGAGAAGATGCAATAAAACTATTTTTATACTTTTATTACATGTGTAGGTACATATAATTATTACTATGATACTGTAAATAAGTTAATTGATAGGGAAAATTTAAAAATGGTTTTGATTATAATTTTCTTTGATAATAAACAAATTGACAATTCCACTTTTCCCTTGTTATATATGTACATATGTAACATGTTTTCAGAATTATATATTTTTTCCTTTCTATCAAAAAAAATATTAGGTACATATAAATATATACATATATTCAAATCAGCATTATAAATTGGTGCTGATTTTCGAAACCTATAGTTTCATAATATATATACCTACATAATTTGTGTTATGTAGATTGACGACTTAATAAATGCGTGTTAACAATGTTTCCCTTTTTCATTAATAAAAATTACCTTTGCCTGTTTTTCCTATACAATAGAATTCTCCGAAAATTTACAAAATTCCAGACCGTCCTTCAGAATGCATACAATTTATTCTGTCACCGTAAACTTCCTGAATTATGTTTCACACTTTTTAAAGAAAAAACTGGTTATTTTCTTTTTTCCATTTTTATGCAATTGATTTTTAAAAATACATTTAAAGATCTTTTTACTGAATTTTATTCATATAGTAATATGGGAATGCAAATTATGTAAGTATCTTAAATAAATATTTCAATTGGATAAACAAAATTGAGTTAGCGATGATGATATTCAATTTTGAAGATATTATATTTAGTATTAGTAATGATAAATTTATTTACTATTTTTAATTCAATCAAACTGAAGCGGAATAAGCCTGAATAAGGCTAGATAGAAACGGAGTTTTGATATTGATTGTGGTTTTTAAGAATGAAATTCAGATACGTTAAATGTTACCTGGATTTAAAGAAAATTAAGTTGCGGGCTATTAAATACTGAGCTTTAAGGTGCCGTTGCAGTGTCCTATGCGCTCTTGGATGTAGACAAAAGAAATAAGACTTATTGAACTGTAAACATACTAGTGTAATAATAACTTTTAATTCGTATATGAACACATATTTTATCCCTTGGAATTCAACAACAAAAAATATCTATTGATGGTAGGGCATACCTAGTTACCGATTTTTGTAAATATCACGTAGGTAGGTACTTGATTACTAGATTATTTTTCTACTGGCAATAATATATAAGTAACATCACAGACTAACTAATTTATATAAAGACCGCCAACTGCCTCGATTTTTTATGGCTAGAAGTGATATTCGCCAGTGGCCGGAAGTGACGTAAACGGCTAGAAGTACTAAGCTCCCGGCTGGGCGTGACTTCGCCGCGGCTGAATGTCGAATCCACCCGCCGAAATATTTATCATTAATTTTTCAGGTTAAATGGTATTTATATTGAAATTTGTTGTATTACATATTTTCAAAATTATAATATTAATATTACAAAGAAGATATTTCAATATCTAAATTTATTTATTTCAGTGTAAACAAAAATAGAAAGGTCACGGCTAAAACGCGACATTTATAAAAAGAGTTCAGGCGATTAATAATGGTTACTCAACTCAGCTTTACAATGGTAAATGGTAATGGTAACTTTTTTGAAATTATTATCTCAAACTATGTATAAATATAAGGCTTTTCAACAAAAACAAAAACGATAGAATTTTCAAATTACTATATTATATCTAAAATTCTAGAAAATACAATATTTTAAAAGGGCGGAAGGAGTGCCCACCACTTCCTGAAGTTATGTTTCTTAACGGGGGTGCCAGCGCCCCTTTGTGGGCGTTTTGGAAGTCTGGCTAGGCGTTTTTAAATTTTTTGCATTTGGGGGGTGCTGCAGAAGTTCAAGGGAGCGTTGTGTCAAGTAAGAAAAACTACACTTTCATACGCAAAATTTAACTTTAACTTTGGCATAATACTCAATATTATCAAGTTCTTCATATACGGATTTCTATTTTTCTATCGATAATTGTCTATAACCATAGTTTGTCTACATTTATTTGAAATATTTGAACAACTTGTTGGTATCTCGTATTTTTCGTTCCCGTTTTGGTGTTTTTGTTAGTGTATTAGTGTATCTCGTCATTTCTGGTCGTTTTTTGAACAATCTGACGTTTACGAGTCGACCCCCCCTGAGTAACATGGCATCTGTCATAAGAGGACAAGTTATATTGCGGTGAATATAAATGAATTTTATGAGTGATATAATTTTTTTATACTAATTTCAATTATACTAGACCCTTATCACTTATGTTCCTTTCGTGTTATATGCGAATACCGAAAACATAATTTTGAGGTTATGATTTTGTTACAGGGCATCGTCTGTGCTGAAAGATATTTTAGTTTTAAGACAATTCAAAAATTTTATGCAGGCAACTTCGTATAATAATTGCATATTATGTCGAAATTTTCACAATTCACACTTTTTGTATAAAAAAAGAAAAACTGCCGATGAAAGGGTATGTATTTTGACCACATAATTTTTTTAAATCGTAATTTCACGATATTAGACCATTTGTATTTAAAAGAGTAAAATAAATAAATAATTTACAACGTATGAATAAATGACGTGTAAAAACAAAATAATTTAATCTCTTTTAGCAAGGACCTACAGTAAATTACTATTATTTTTATAAGCAGTTTTATTTACTAAACTTTATTTTCTCATGTGACCTTAGATTAAATTAAATCTTAAATACAGTGAATATGGAATTAAGCCATGTATCATAGCGTAGTTTCAGTCGTAGTTTCGTAGAAGTTCATTGATGATTTTAGTCATATCGCTCACTCCTTTTAACAACGTCATATTTGACGTTAAAAGGAGTTGATACATCGAAAAGTGTTGTTTATGCAATTTGAAGAAAAGGTATTGTTTAATAATTTTTGTAATATTCTAAATATTTTTCAAATGGAGAAAAAACATTCAGGTTTTACCTAAAAACATCTGTTGCACAATAAAAAGTTCAATAAGTGGCTTGATATTTATTTTCAATACATTTGATTATATTTTTAAACTTTAAAAACAATCTCCTGAAAAATCAAGTTTTTTGATATTTGACTTTGTTGAAAGGAGTGAGCGATATGTGTGATTGACTTGAATTTTTGTTGTTTCGACATCGCATAGCTAAATTATGGTCAATAATTTTTATAGTCAGCTGAAAATTTGGGAAAGAGAGTCATCCGATATACCCCTAAGGCAAAATCTACCTCACAATTAATTGATATATGGAGGAATATGACTATTTCAGATCTGGCCAATGCCCTTGGTAAAGATGTTGGTAAGTTACATTTTATGAATAAATTATTAATTATTCATTTTATTATTGAACTTATTCAATGTATTTTTTTTAATTCAGTTTATAATGGTGTCGTGTTGTGGTCCAGTGGTTAGTGTCGCGGACTCTTGAGTCAGTTTCTGGGTTGGAACCTACTCTACCACTAATTTTTACCTATTTCTAATCATAAGCTGCTTAGGCTCACAGAAATAGTGTGAAATTGAAGTATTTTTTGTAAATAATAAAAATACAAATATTTTTTTTAAAATTATTATTTTATATACTGACTCTTTATTCATAGGTATACCCAATTTCGCTTATTTTCATCAGTGGAAAATTATATTGGAATCATGGAATCATTCTTCGTATATATTTTTTTTAAATCCCGAATATTATAAGATAAATTTATCGTTATTTTGTTATACGGGGTTAAAAATATGTCGATAAAATAAAATAACTAATTATGAAATTTGCAAATACTTTTATCCAGGGCAAACAAAAAATTAAACAAATTTTGGTTTTTAAATAATCATTAAATATTCAAATATCATTTAAATATTCATTCAATACCATATTCTATCATTTTGACGAATTATATAAATATATATTGTAATTACGTAAGCACAAACATTGTTTTATCTAATTGATTTTGGAAATTAAAAAAAAAATTAAAATGTTGCCGGAACTCTGTTTCACCGCATTACATGGAAAAAAAAGCCATGCCTTTATACATTTAAACGTTTGTTGATGTGTAATTTTCAAATTTTATTTTGAATAGATCACGTATTGGAGTGTATGGTATTTGTTGATAACTCCATTAGCTACACCAAGCCCCATTCCGTTATTGACAACCCTCAAGTGATCAAAGATGTTGTTAAGATATCCGGTCACAAGTATAGATTGGTTCTCCCGCCCGACCAATCAGAGAAAAAGGAAAAGGTAACAATATATATTTGTATATTTTATTAGTTGATTCTTATGCCCACAAGATGTCACGATATTGTTGTATACTGTCCACTTATTACGATTTAAAAAATATATATTCTTCTCTTATTTTTGTCAAAATTTACCATCATATTAATGCTTTCTTTGTGTTCTGTCGAACTTAAAAGTGAATGTGTATTATGTTGTATTTTGGAATATTTAATATTATGTGAGAGTTAAGCAAATAAAAAGATAACTTTTTACATTAACATATATTTATTATATTTCAATTTGAATGTCAAGCATTTTCGGAGCAAACAGATTATTCTGTAAGACTAAATAATACTTTAAACCAGTGTTTTGCAAAGTGTGGTGTACCGTGTTTATTAGTTGGTTCTCTGCGGAAAAAAGTCTAGTTTTGTGAAGATAACACCTACAAATTTTTATTGCCTGTGCTCAGTAAAGCAGGCTCACATTTCGCATTAAACATAATATCTATGTTTTCGCATTATATTAATTTTAATAAAAAATTAATATTAAATAAAATTAGTTTTTTTTTCTTTGTTAAAATTTAAAATACCTTGAATAGAAAAATTTGTGAAACACTGCTATAAACTATGCACTTTAGATAGTTTCTAGTTTTAGAGCAGTTGATTCTGACTTCTTCAAACTGTTTCTATTTCTGCACATAAAATTGCTTTCTCTTTGAATAAATGGTGTTCTAATTTCTTAGCTGATTTTATACTTAAGCTCAGCATCTTTATATGTAAATTCATATTCCATATTTTGGATAACAAAATGTTTGACATGTCACATGTAGGTAAGTAAGGACGTGTTTCGCAACCCTCCTGCCCCGGAGGAGCACCTCAAGCCACGACCCCCGGTGGTCACGGTCATGGGACATGTCGACCATGGCAAGACCACCCTTCTGGACTCTCTGAGAAACACAAGCGTTGTGTCTCAAGAATTTGGTGGTATCACCCAACATATTGGTGCATTTGCAGGTACTGTATCTTTTAAAATAACACCCTCTTTATCATCCTTCGTTCACTTTGTGTAATACTACTAAAAACACTACTTTGTGACTGCCAGTTTCGAAATAACCATTGCATCATCAGTTCAACTGAATAACATTAATTGAAAAGCGCCCTTGAGGTGACTTTTCACAGAAATGGCGCCATTTCAATTGGACCTTATTAAATAATGTGCTATTTATGCAGTTAGGCTGTCAGATTTGAATGAACAAATAAATAATTGAATAAACCTAAAACATCGGATTGTCTATAAGTCAAGAATTTATTGTGACAATTAATTTTGCAAACGGTAAAAACTGTAACTTTCCTACAGTTCTATGCTTTAGCCATTTTCAAATGAACAAAATACCAAATCTTAGAACGTGTATCTTAATCTTAGAAGGAATATTTTAACATTTTTGCATTATTTTAGTTAAACTACAGAGTGGTGACCTAGTGACCTTTCTGGATACACCAGGACATGCCGCTTTCAGTGCTATGAGAGAGAGGGGAGCCAATATCACAGATATGGTCATCCTTGTAGTGGCTGCTGACGATGGAGTGATGGAGCAGACGGTGGAGTCCATACGAATGGCTAAGGAAGCTCGAGGTAACTTCGTACATAGTTTTTTTTAAACATCCATTGAGTGATTAAAAATACTTGGCACTTTGCAATTTTATACTTGTGAATAAACCACTCACGAAATACACAGAAATTGCGTTATGAGGTATGGTAGATACTGTACTGCCGTCACAAGGTGAAAGGTAGCATATGCACAATAAATAGTTCTTTGATAATGTTAATGGTTAAATTATTGATGTTTTAATTTTATGCAATAAGCCATCAATTATTTACAAATAAGTTTACATATTAAACATAAATGTAAAAGAAATCACAGAATGTTTCATATAAAATCGTTTTTTTAATTTGTTTTTTGCTTTGAATACGTTACTTGATTTGTAAAAGTCATGTATTGTATCAGAAAATTAGATACTGAATCCAATCATGCCAAAAATATGATTTTGTTATAGATGCCACACTTTTTACTTTTAAGTACATACAGTGTCACTACTAAATTTACAAAAAAGGTTTATCGACGTTAAAATAAGTTGTATTTTTTAATAACAAAAAAAATGTATGTTCATACAAAGTGGTTAAAATTGTGTTATTTATAATATTACTGTCTTATATCAATTTTTTTTTATTGCAGTACCCATAATTGTTGCAATCAACAAAATTGATAAACCAGGAGCAGACATTGTAGGTAAACATGTTAAATCTCCTTTTATTTATATGTATTAACACATTGTTGTCGGACGGTTTTTTTTGTCTATCCCGACCCTAATTATTATAAAAATTAAGGTCGTAAACTAATCACAAGTAACGGCAACCCAATTTCTACCTGCACAATGTTTTTTGGCGTCTCCCGCTCTACTAAAAATAATCAAATAGAACGCTTATAAGCGTCTCTCGCTTTCTACCAACAGTATGTAAAAGACGCTTTTGAGCTTTTCCCTCAAACAATGTGCAAAAATATGTGTTAATTTATTCACTGCAATAATGCCCATGGGTATTTTTTATTAAAAAGCACCAATTGCTAAAACTTCCGACAGGAGTTATGTTAACCAAGTTTATCAGTCTCTTCCGTTGGAAATTGTGGAAATAATTAATATTTCAAGAATAAAAAATAGTCTTTAGCATTTTGAGTCTACAGATGTCAGTTTTAGGATGCTACGAAACAAATGCTCTCCATGCACGGAATTCTGGTGGAGGACCTCGGGGGGGACGTGCAAGCAGTGCCGGTCTCCGCGCTCAAGGGAACTAACCTGGACATGCTAGTGGAAGCCGTCGTTCTGCAGGCCCAACTCATGAACTTGAGAGCTGATCCCGCGGGACCCGTTGAAGGAGTAGTCGTGGAAGCTCAAACTGATCCCAGTAGAGGGTAAGTTCTTGTTTTACATACATATATGTCAATGCATAGGAAAGTTAACATAATTAAAAAATAAATGGCTTTGTTATTCTGATGCAGTTGTACTCAGACTTTGCCCCACATTGTTGGTCAGATATGCAAGTCATGTTTGGTATTTAATGTAACACGATTCCTGCTTGAAGTATGTGTGATTTTATGACAAAGCTCACATGATAATAAAAAGAGTCCAAATTAATCATTATTTTTAATAATTTTATAAGCGCAGCTGTCTGCCTGCAATAGGTATTATTATAAATATTTTTTTTAATATTGCTACATACTTCCAATAACCTATGGATCATGCGATACAAATCTATAATGTAGCTTTTATGACATTTTACAGAGAATTCGACTTTAATGTGGCTCCTAATTAGGGAATACAATACCGGGGATAACAAGTTGAACTTTTGTAGTCACACTACTTTGTTCTAGGAAATTGGCCACCGTGATAGTGCAGCGAGGAACGCTCCGGCGGGGCTGCGTAGTGGTGGCGGGGCTCGGGTGGGCCAAGGCGCGCACCATGTTCTCCGAGGCGGGTGTGCCCGTGGCCGAGGCACCGCCCGCCACCCCCGTGCAGCTCCTTGGCTGGAGGGAGATGCCGTCTGCGGGGGATGAGATCATAGAAGTCGAGTCTGAGGTAACACCATTCTTTAAACCATCACGTTATTAACTATACATTTACCAAAGCGATTAACCATTTATTTGTAATATAATGAAAAACAGTTAAAAATCATGTATCCCTGTTATGTCACCTGCCCTCTGAATACTGATATATTTTTATTTGTTTATTTTATTTTATTTATTTATTTCAAAACATATTACAAACATAAATCATACAAATATACATATAATATTCCCGATGAGTAATTTCTATTTCTCATTTTGGGACATAGGATTAAGGTTAACAAGACTGGAACACAAATAATAAAGTAACAAAAAAGATTTTTTTTAAATAACCAAAACTAATGCTAATACATGGCAAAATATAAAAACAACAAACAGGTATAATAAATAGGCACCAGAAGCATATTAAAAATAAATAAATGAGAAAACACAAGGTAAGAAGCATATTTAAAATAAACAAATGAGAAAATATAACTAATGAGAAAATATAAAAAAACATAAGGTAAAAACAAAATAAGAAAATATGACTAATCACTACATATATACCTTCCATAAAGTACCTTCTCAGATCATTTATTTTGGATCCCCGAAGGGGTTATTTTATTTTTAATATTTACTAAATATTTCACTACTTATGTATTACATGAGCTGTTTTTCAACCAACTATACACCCACAAACGGCATCTGCAAATATCATCTGCTCTTTACTCTTAACCTCAGCTGACATTGCAGGACTCACCAATTCCACCTGCCGATTATATTTCACAAAAAAATTTAATATTTAATTTTGTAATTCAAAATTTTAGAGACGTGCTAGTGAGGTGATGAGACATCGCAATTCCCTCCGAATGCAAGAAAAACAAGAGGCAGATTTGGTAGCAATTGAAATGAAGGAAGCGCAACATATGACCGAATATAAAGCTACTCTGGAGAGAAAACGCTTGTTAGGGAGATTTAAAATGAGACCAGATGGTCCCAGACAAAAATTATACACTGAATCCAACGAACCTTCATTTCACATTGTTGTGAAAGGTAATAACAGGGTCACCACCTCCATATTTATTTTAACAAAAAATCAGGACAGAAAATAATAAATATTACTACTCTTTTAAAAATGAGAGGTAGGGAATCCGCGTTTATACAGATATTTTTTTTATATGATATAAATCTTTAACCTTTTTTTATCTTACATTTTTCTTTAGACGATTTTGATTTACACACTAAATGGTAGCAACCGTGTTAATATATTTTTTTAAAGACATTTTATTAATATTATTTAGTTGACTCCCCTTTTGGGGATTAGAAACATCACCCAAACTAACCGAACTGAGGGAACAATATTTTTTTCATCAATGCATAATTTACGTAGTTTTTAATAAATTCCTTTACGAACGTACAAATCGTAAGGAAAAGTTACCTTTTTGTTTGTTTTTTTTTAATTCTCTTAGTGAGTCACAGGCACAAAAAGTGTCTTATGCAAATGGAACCTCAGCATTTATTTTCATTGTAATTTAATTAATTTCATTGTACTTTTATTAATAGGAACTTCTAATATGTTTTAAATTTCAATGTTTGTCTTGTGTTAAACTAGTGAAATATTGTCCCAACTCGGCAACATTTATTGATTTTATTGGTTCCTTGATTTGTTTCATTTCCGTTTATTACATGGTTATTTTTTTTTTAATATCTTTTTTAGCAAGCTGAATATTTTTTAAAATTGATTGTGAACCTTGGTTTTCAGGTGATGTGGATGGTTCTGTGGAAGCCATTTTGGATGTTTTAGATACTTACGATGACCATGAAAATTGCAAATTGGATATAGTTCATTACGGTGTTGGCAACCTAAATCAGACAGATGTAGAAATGGCGGAAGCATTCCACGGCACTATTTATGCATTCAATGTGGAGATTCCAAAATCTGTGGAACAGTTGATTAAAGACAAAAATGTGCCTGTTAAAAAGCACAATATCATATATAAATTGGTGGACGATATTAAGAGTGAACTTAACCTGCGCATACCCATAACACAAGATGAACAAATTGTTGGTAAGTTTGCTTCGAATGATGTCTGTATATCCCTAGATAAGTGAGATCTAATAATTAGAATGCAAGATCTCCGAATCTATGTATGTAATCTGTTACATACATGGATTCAGAGAATTTATTTTTTATTTTTTATTTTTATTTAATATAGTTACATTTTTAAGCACAACATAATACAATTTCTAAACATATGGCAAACTTATAGTTTTAGATTCGCTGTGCCTCTCCAAAAAAGAGACTGTGCTCTTGTGCATTCAGAGATCTTGCATTAACCTTCTTCTTTTCTTCTTCTTCTTGGTGTAGGCCTTGTGGTCTGTTTATATGAAGGATTAGCCTCCTGCGATGTTGATTCCCATTGGTCAATCCATCTCTTTGGTGGTTTGCCCGGGAGTTGCCTACTTTGGGGTTGGTTGTACAGTGCAATGTGGGGGAGTCTGGATGGTTCCATTCTCCTCACATGTTTATACCATTGTCTCCTTAGTTGCCTTCCCCAACATCTTCGATCTTGCATATTTCCCTTATCCTGGCGTTCCTTAGTTTGTCTCGTAAACTCAACATTACCCCTAAATTAAAACTTAATTTACACTAATTCACAGTAATTGAAGGGAACATTTTTTAAATGCTAGTTAGGCTTTGATAAATTTTTATTTTCACTTTCGGTATTTGAAATATATGAGACATTTAATTATTTACAGGTGAGGCAAATGTATTGCAAGGTTTTATGATAAATGAAGGGAGAAAGAAAAGTTATGTTGCTGGCAGTAGATGTGTGCGTGGAGTTCTAAAGAAGAATTTACTGTATCGACTTATAAGAGGACAAGAATGCATATTTGAAGGTATGTAATCTACCTGTAACTACATATGTTATGGGAAAAATTTAATTGTATAAATTTGTGTATTCTTTTTACTACTACATATGTATTAGTATTCTGGTATCATGTGAAAATTGCCAGCACATAGATAATAAATTTGCAAATACATATTTTTTTAAGTCTATACTTTAAAAAATATATACATATTCACAAATTTATTATCAATGTGCTGACAATTTTCACATCTTACTGGATATTTACTTACCTTACTTAAATTACTGAAGATCTATAATATAAAGTAAAATCCATAGAAATCATCACAATATAGAACAGTATTGACAATTTAGATAAACAATCCTGGCTTTTACAGGCATAAATCCTATTTTATCTGACTCTGGGACTTTTAAAAAAAAAAGATTTTTCATATGAGGACTTTATTATTTGTAAATTGTTGAGATTTCAACACAAATGGTTTACAAAGCTATGATTGGTATTATTACATCTCTAGTAATGTATTGAAAACTGCGTACTGCATTAAAAAAATACATATTTATGATACTTTCACACACATTCCTTGGTATAATTTATTACTCTTTGTACTGGTACTGAAGATTCGTGAAAACAGTAAACATATAATAATGAATAAAACTAAATTTGTTTTATTTCAGGCAAATTGGATTCAATGAGACAGTTAAAGAACGAAGTAGATACAATAAAAAAAGATGTGGAATGCGGGTTGAAACTTTCTGACAGTACAATTGAAGTTAAACCCGGCGATACAATTGTCTGTTACGAGATGGTTGATGTTAAACATGATACAAACTGGCATCCTCCAGGATTCTAAAATATAATTCACTTAGATGTAAAATATAGTTAAATACGCCTTACGAAATAAATAAAATTCACAGTTGAAATAGTTTTTTATTTGATAAAAAAATATGTGTTTGTATATATGTATAATATATCTAAGAAATAAAGTGATCGATTTATTATTTTTACAAACATATGTACGTAAATATTTCTGCCTTCAAAGAAGATAAAAACACTCCACTATCTTGACGCAAATCAACCTTTATTAACTTCCATGTATTTAACTGAATACCTCCCAGTTCCATACTCTTGATTTCTTAAAACTATGAAATTTCAGATTTTAATTGACTTGATGCCAACACTTTTTTGTCATCTTTGCCCTACTTACCACCCACACTTGCCAAATATTACTACTACCTTGATCATTCTCTAGCTACCCATGACTAGTGTATTTTTTTTATTGAAAAAATATATTAGTTATGAAGTCATGAGCATATCAGCAAAAACATTAGAATTAATATGACTAAAGGTTATTCTTAAAATTCTTATTAGATAAGCCACATTACCAAATTCTTACGCTCCTTTCCTAATGAGGTGCTTTTAAATAGTTACAAAAATGTCAATCTGCTCGGCTTAAACCCAAAAAGAAATCATCGGTAAGGTAGATTTAAGTATAAAGTAGTGGGGACTAGTTGTCACATAAGCAAGTTCTTACATTCTAAATAATTCCCTTATCGTACGTACACGGTCCTGTGACGTGTGTCACACAGTATGCGTAAGTATCATGTTCGCAAGTTTTGACGTAATTTCGCCTGTGAATTATTATTTGATTTCTTATTAAAATAAAACAGATAAAAGTATTTCTGTGTCTTAAAGTAATTTTCTTGACTGACTTTGACTATTAATTATTCATCAACTATAAGAGATGTTTTTAGTATAACAATCGTTATCCAATTGAAAGTAGGCTCACATTTCCTGTTTATACATTTATATGCGAATATACTTAATTTTATATGCCAAATTTGTGACACATATTATAGTGACTAAATATAAAATGTCTGCTTCCATAGTGTAATGGTCAGCATGCTCGGCTACCATTCAGGAAGTCCCGTGTTCGATTCCCAGGGGGGGGGCGTCAGATCAATAAAAGTGTTATTTTTCACTATAATATTTATTCAATATTCCCCTGGACTGGTACCTGCAGCGGAGAGCTGATCACCTTTACTTCATGTGTTTACGATCAAGATAACACTGCGATTATATGATGCACTGAGGGCATAGAGATGCACCATTGGGGCGCGGATAAGTGTTTGAATGAATTAATGAAATACAAAATAACTTAATTTTTCGTATTATTGTTTAGATTCATATTTGTACATATCGCTCACTCCTTTCAAGAACGTCATAAATCAAAAAACTTGATTTTCCAGGAGAACGTTTTTAAAGATTAAAAATATAATACAATGTTTTAAAAATAAATATCGAGCCACTTACTAAACTTTTTACCGTGCAACAGATCTTTTTAGGTAAAACCTGAAGGTTTTTTTCTCCATTTGTAAAATATTTAGTTTTTTTTTAAATTATTGAACAATACCTTTTCTTCAAAATGCAAAAACAACACTTTCTGCCCTGTAGCGGGTAAATATTAAGTTAAAAATATGCCGCTTTTGCTGGGATATAGTACATTTTCTAGGCATTCCGAAAACATGCACAACTGAAAATTGACGATTTTTGATTTATGACGTTCTTGAAAGGAGTGAGCGATATGTGGTGTTATTTTAGTCAGTAACAACATGCCCCCGCACTGCAACAACTTGCCCCAGGGTGGGGGACATTTTAATTTAATTTTTTGTTATTTTTGTATTCTAAGTATACTGTCTTAAAATACTTTAATAAATGGATTGTATACAATAAAAATTATACGTTTAAAAATAAATAGATTTCATAAATTCAACTTATTTTTTTGTAACAACTAGCCTCCTCCTACTCGATTTCGGTACCCACAACTAAAGTAGGTACTTGCTGAAATTTTATCGGTTTGAAATCGCTGTTGACCATAGAGTAATTATACGTAGTAAGTGAACGCAGCCTTCTCTCTTGGCCAACTTTTCTATGTTTTCCATGCTTCGGTTAATATAAATTAGTTAGTCTGTGCTTCGGTTTATATAGGAAATTTGGCGTCCGCTGCACGAAGTGTCAGATTTAAAAAAAAAGTACATTCATTAAATATGAAATATGTTAATAATAGAACTCTAATAATTGAGTTTAAATGGTGAATTTAATTATAAATCAAAAGAAAACGGATTTCAAAATGAAACGATCGACTGTTCGCATTACGCGACATCTCGTCAAAGTTCAGTCGCGGAATGAAAAACTGGAAGGGTTTTGCCAGTGCTGTTTATCTGAAGATAATTTGAAAAGTTTGCTACAGTCTTATGACCTCAACGAGACTTATGCAGAAATCATAAAATATTGTTTTTCAATCGAGGTAAGTTACTGAATGGTGGTGTTGGCTCTCTGAAGAAGAGCACAGGAGTTTTGACAATAAAGCTGCTTGTGCGCTTTTCTTCTTGCCTGTTTATAAAAAAAATATGCCTGAAAATAACCCGATAGCACGATGGTTGATGCTGTCATTAATTTATTGTTTTTCGTTTTTACAGTTAATAAGAGATATGGAGAGGAACGACGTTCTCTATTTAATTTGTGAAAAATGCATTTCCAAATTGAAGATTTGTTACTCTTTTCGGAAAGAAATTGAAGAAGTACAGATAAAATTGAATAAAACTGTCTACGATGTTTTTTCTGCAGGAGGTACATAATGCAATTATTTATATAGCTTTGTACTTCATTTTCAATTAACCTCAAATTTCTTTCATATTTTTTTGTCACAGTAATTATTAAGTCACACAATTATTAGTCCGCCTCCGTGGTGTTCAGCGTGTTTAGCTAACGTGCTGGAGGTCCCAGGGTCGATTCCCAGGGGGGTGAGAATAAATATTTGCGAATTTACTCTCTAATATTTATTTAATATTACTCTGGACTGGTGCCTGAAACGCAGGAGTGATCACCTTGCCTTCATATAATTAACGATCAAGATAATATTACGTCAATACGATGCAGTGCCCTATGCACCATTAGGTGCGGATAAGGGTTAGAGAGAGAGAGAATTATTACATTTATGTTGTTTTATTCTTTTTTCTAGATACGATTATAAAGAAAGAAGTATTAGATCCACTGGAATTGTCTTGGGATGGTGATTATGCAGAACCTCACGATTACTATGACGACACAACTGCAAATTCACAATCCGCAACTTTAAAGCCTACAAGTAAAATACATCAGAATAAAAATAACCCAACTTTGAGAAACACCATCCAACCTAGTAAAATACACAATATTAAAGAAAATTATCAATCAACTCCTAAAAGTATAATTAAATCCATTAAATTTGTTAAAAATATAAAAAGCGAACCAGCAGAAATCTCCACCCCAAAAAATGTAGTTAAATCAATTAATATCATAAAACGAACGATTGAATTGCATAAAAATATGCCCGTAAATGAATCCGGAGTGAAACGCGTAGAAATTATTAAGAATTTCAGTAAGAGTGAGGTATTTAATAATACTTTGGACGTCACTGTTATTAAACCAAAAGGCAATTCTAATTTAAATAAACCGAGTACGCTTCGTAAACGCTACAAATTGATTGCAAACGAAAGCGATACCGGAGTTACCGAAGTGAAAAAACCTATCAAAAAAATGCCTAAATGTCTAGAAGACAAAAGTAGCGTTGTTTGCGATGTCTGCAAGGAAGAGTATCCCACTCATCGCGAACTGCTGACTCACATGGTCGTACATTTTCCCAACTGCGTCTGCCATACGTGCGGAAAAGCCTTTTTGTACCCTGCGAGATTGAAACTTCATTTGGCCTCCCATTCCGAAAATAAAAAGACGTGCGAAATATGCAACGTCACACTTAAAGAGGCCAGTTACAAGAAACACATGATCAGACACACCGGAGTAAAGGACTCGTACAGTTGCCGCCTTTGCGGAGACACTTATACCTCGCACAGTTCGAGAATGCAGCATATGTTACTAGCCCACGGTATCAAAAGAAGAAGGTACCAGTGTAAGTTTTGTCCCAAGAACTTTAGCTTGGCGCACCACCGATCCGCTCACATACGACGGGACCATCTTCAAGAGAGAAACAAGGTCTGTCCGGAATGCGGAATGGCGTTCTTTTTAAGCGCCACTTTAAAACTACACATGAAGAGGCATAGAGGGGAAAGAAACTTTCCCTGCGAACGTTGTTTAAAATCTTTCTACACTAAATATACCTTGTTAAGACACTTGGAATCGCACGATAGAAACAAATTTGTATGTAATATATGTGACGAGGTGTTTACTCAGAGGTCCGTTTTGATGAATCATCTATTAATACACAGGAAAATTGAGTAAAGTAGGATACTAGTCCATAAAATTATTATATATGTCAAATTTCATGGCCAATTAAACTTTAGGAAGTTAATATATATTTTTCAATTGATGTTTGTTTTTATTTTATTTATAAAATCCATTATATAAACATACCTTTTTTCTAACAGTTTACTGTGTGTCCGCTCAGACTCCCCTAGTGTTGAATGCTATGCAAGTGAATAAGAGATTTTGAAAAACGCATTCATGCTATCCACTTTTTTATAAACAAAAGGTATATAAAAATTAATTAACCACAAAAAAATCCTGTAGGTATTTCCCATAGAACTGGCTAAAAAACACAGTCTATAATCTGATGTTTTTGAAAAGTGATCTAAACAATGTATTTTATCTATTGAATTATGTATAGTACATACAAGTATATTAAATGCATAATAATAAGAAAAAAAGTGTTTATTATTCTAATTAATTAACCCATTCTATATATAGAGTGCCTACCAGAATAGAATGCCACACCATTCGGTATTTGCAGACAATCTTAGCCTATTCCACGTTCATGCATCTCCTCATACATACCTGCCAATTATTTCGACTCTTGACCTGACCACTTTTAAGCATTTGAAAAACTTGATCATGCTAAGTTTTACTCTATTCTCCTCTGCTCCTATTCCTAACTACATTTGCCTCATAAATTTGTTTTACTGTTCTTTCCTCACTCATTCGTTCCACATGTCCAAACCATCTCAACACATCTTTCTAAATTTTATCAATATTAATTATCTCAGTTTTGCAATATTTGTTTCACCATTTGAATATCTGTCATACATCATTTTGCTGCACATGTGTCTTAAGATCGCATTTATAGAAAATATGTAATAAAAAAATAAAATCTCTAAAAACATTTTTTAAGGCCCAGTATTCGTTAAATCGCAACTTACAACGCAACTCGCTAAACTTACATTTGACGTGATTGAATTTTTTTCATAAAACTTAAGTTTTTTCTTTGAAATACATATCGCTCACTCCTTTCAAGAACGTCATAAATCAAAATACTTGATTTATCAGGAGAACGTTTTTAAAGTTTAAAAATATAATACAATGTATTAAAAATATATATCAAGCCACTTACTGAACTTTTTACTGTGCAACAGATCTTTTTAGGTAAAATCTGAAGTTTTTTTCTCCATTTAAAAAATATTTAGTTTATTGAAAAAAATAATTAAACAATACATTTTCTTCAAAATGAAAAAAACAACACTTTCTGTCCTGTAGCGGTTAAATATTAAGTTAAAAATATGCCGCTTTTGCTGAGATATAGTAAATTTTCTGGGCATTCCGAAAATGTGCACAGCTGAAAATTGACGATTTTTGATTTATGACGTTCTTGAAAGGAGTGAGCGATATATGATTTTGAAAAGAATAGAGTTATTGAAAGGTAAGGAGTTAAAAAAAATGTTAAAATATATTTTCAACATACATTCTAAAAAAAAAATTGAGTGTGGAGACACATACAGCCCTGAGTTGAACGGTTGAGATCTAAGCTAATACACTAATTTGATCCTTTGACTATTAATTTGACTAATCTAATCCTGTGCACAAGCACAATTCTTCACAAGGCATACTGAGAATAAATAATTTAAGATAAATATAATATTTTATGAGTTGACAAAGTATCAAAATGGCAGAAGTAATGAAATTTGATTTGGCACTTTTACAAGATATTTTACTAGCCACCTGTGAACATTTAATATCTTGGGACTTTGTTCGAGGCTATATCAATACAGAATAACATAGAAACCAAATAAGGAAAATGGCTTCAGATATAATTAGGTGTTTAAATAAAATTTTATTTTATTTTATAAACCTTCACTCGTTTGTGAGTGATTTTGGCTCTTACAAATAAAATGCAATGTAATAAAAAAGGATACAGAGAGAGATGAAAAATAAAATATGAAGTATTATCTAATCTATCTAATTACAAATTTGTTTTCAATTTACATCATTAAAAACTGGTTATCCAATCTAAGCAATTTAGTTGTTTCTATAATATGTGTAATGATGATCAGGTAAGCTACCTGCATTCATTGATTCGGCAATTACTTTGTGTTAGTATTTATAATTTCAACTTTTGATTAGCAAAAATATCACAATTTATTCAAATCTATTGTGACATGTGTTTCGGTGTATTTAATATCAATGTTGTTTAGTAACGAAGTTAAATGCATCGAAAAACGTTTCTAATAGATTTGCAAAAGTAAAAGTTAAATTTGTAAAGGGTGTCTAAAGTGAATATTTGTTTCCATCTACAAAAACTGGTTTGTTTACCAAAATTGATGTGTATTCATTTTGTCTAGGTTTGTTTTTTGCTCTTTCTTCCTTATCTGCACCTAATTTTGCATGTAAACTAATGCAGTGATATCTCGCTTGTAAGGCATTTTTATGCTGAAAATTTCTAATAATTGCATTTTAATACATATATTAAATAAAAAATAAATTCATATAAGAAGTCAAATAAAAAATTTTGGATTAAGACATACAATTTGAATATTTAGCTTTTTATAATACATACTTTAAAGAGAATTTAATGGGTACAATAATTAATAAAATGACCTGTTACTAAGGCAATCGCTAAGTATAAATAAATTTATCTTTGCACACATATAATGTTATATTATGACCAGTTAGAAGTTAAATAGAGCACGCAGACCGACATGGGCTGCCAAGTAGAGGGTGATGAAGAAGCCCCCGAAAAAGAAGGTGGCACGAGCCGGCTGGGGCATGGGGTGCACGGCGTACACCAACGTGTGCCCTATGCGGCAGATGGTATAGCCACTCAGCAGCATGGTTGCCAAGCCGACAGAGGGGCCAGTTAGCGCGTAGAGCCAAGCAATGAACAGGAAGGCAGGGATGTTCTCCAGGTCATTCTGGTGGGCCCTGCAACCAGACACCTTTAAAATACTTCACTTTAACAAACTTACCAGTCTTATTGTCCTATGGTTCCTATGGTGACCATCCAGTCAAAAATGTATTTTTCATTCAAACTTATTTTTCATATATTTATGTAGATTTTTGCATGGTAGTTTTTCATAAAAAAAGGTTATTTTTAGCTACTTACCGATAAGTTTGACAAAGTATAATGAAAAGTCAGATTGGCGGTTGTAATGGAAGAGAACCATACAATTAAATTAAAAACATCTGGAGTTCCAGGAGCTCAGTATCTATAGTGAAAATACCCTAACCACCACTTGTAGTTTACACTGAATGAGATTCTACCTAGTCGTGCAATGTAGTGTTATATACACAAGTATCCCCGGTTTACTCACAGGAAAGTCAAAATTAAGTTAATGTTTCATTTTAATATTGTCCTGGTCTCTAAAACTGTATTTGGAGTGTATGACTGTTCATATTGTCATTATGAGATCAATGTTCTATTTCAACACCATATATAAGTTAGATACCATGCTTTTTGCACCATTAGGTGTACATAAAGGTGAGCAAAAAATAAGTAATTTAAGTATCTTTTTTCATCCTATTTGAGTTGATTACTGAAATGATGACCATTTTATTCAGCGATTTATATCAGATGATATTTAATCTGTCTAGATGAGTTAAACTTGTATTAAAAAAAGCTTTAGACGAAATAAATACTCATACAGAATAATATTTTTTAAACTACCTTCTTATTCGTTCTACGTCATTGTCATCGAACTTCACTTTGGGATTTTTTTTCGCATTCACAAAATACAAATCCTCAGGATTTGCAAAAATCTGAAAGAAAAATAAAATATGACTTTTACCCTTGGTGTTATGTGTATAATGATACAGTTATAAATACATATTATAATGCAATAATAATGAGTAAAAAAATGTAAAATTTGAAACATATTGTTTTCCTTGTTTTGAAATTAATAGCTCAGTTTGTTTTTTTTTCATATGTTGGTTATTCAGAGTGTTCATAAATACACAATAGTTTGTAATATAAATCATTATGAAATAAATATTGTCTTTTCTGAAGTCTGCAAAACGAGCGCACAAAGAATGGATTACGGATGATATCTTAGCCTTAATGGAGGAAAGAAGAAATTGGCTCCCTAAAAATCGAAAGAAATACAGGGAAATACACAAAGTAATCCAGGAAAAAATTCGTGAAGCAAAACAAACTGGAAGAGGAGCGATGCAATGAAATGGAGGAGCTTGATGGCAGACACGACACCTTCAATCTCCATAAAAAGATCAAGGAGGCAATCAAAATGGGTAGGGGAAGACCTGTTACACAGCTTATGTATGATAATGGTACTCTAGCGGTCACACTAGATGAAAAGAAGATGTTATGGGAAACGTATGTCGAAGAGATGTACATGGATACACGTAACGAGAGACATGGCGTTGTTGTGGCACTGGACGGCCCCGAGATCTTACAAGATGAAGTTGTGTATGCAATCAAACAGATAAAAAACGGGAAATCACCAGGTCCAGACAACATCCATATGGAGAGATTCTAAAGTGGATTGAGAATATACCAACAGTGTGACCAACAGATATCAGCCGAGCAATTTGGATTTAGAAATGGCTTTGGCACACGGGATGCTCTATTTAGACTACAAGTTTTAGTGCAACGTTGCCTCGATATGAACAAAGAAGTTTATGTTTGCTTCATAGATTACGAAAAAGCCTTTGACAGAGTGAGACATGACAAGCTTATTCGAATACTGAAAGACGTTGGTATAGACGATAGGAACACCTGAATTATCGCAAACCTCTATTGGAAGCAAACTGCATCAGTGCTTGTGGAGAATACAGAAACCAAACAAATCCCCATCAGGAGAGGGGTTAGACAAGGATGCGTACTGTCACCTACGTTGTTCAACTTATACTCTGAAAGGATAATGGCACAAGCACTTCATGAGGCAATAAAAGGCATCGTTGTCAACGGGCAGCTGATAAATAACCTGCGGTATGCCGATGACACGGTCCTACTGGCTGACACACAGGAGGATCTGCAAGCATTGTTGACCAGAATTAATGTCGCTAGCAAAGAAGCTGGCATCAACATCAACATTAAGAAAACTAAGACCATGGTCATCAGCAGGAAAACAAACGCCTCAGTACATGTAAAGCTAGATGGCAAAAACATTGAAAGGTGTACTAGCTACAAATACCTGGGATGTATAGTCAACGAAAAGTGGGACATGAGTCAAGAAGTCAGAAGCAGATTAGAGCAGGCCCGAAATGTCTTTGCCAAAATGAATAAAGTGTTTTTGTCCCGAAACTTAAACCTTGAACTTCGGAAACGTATGTTGAAGTGCTATGTCTTTCCAATTGCTCTCTATGGAATGGAGGGATGGATACTCACACAGGCACTAGAAAACCGAATAGAGGCGTTTGAAATGGGTCTCTATCGCAAGATCCTGCGAGTTTCATGGCGTGATCGGGTCACCAACCTAAAGGTTTTCCGATGGATGAACACCAATAAGGAACCCCTACCAACCATCTAGCAGAGAAAGCTGATGTACTTCGGACACGTCATGAGAGATGAAAAATATCGTCTTCTCCACTTAATCATACAAGGAAAGATTGAGGGGCAAAGAACTCAAGGATGCCGAAGGACATCATGGCTAAAAAACCTACGACAATGGTTTGGCAGAAGCACCAAATCTCTGTTCCGAGCTGCAGCATCTAAAGTGAAGATAGCCATGATGATCGCCGATCTTCATTAGAAGTGGCACAAAATGAAGAAGAAGTTGTTTTTTTTAATTAACATAATAGATTCTGTTACCTTATTTTATTTTTAAAAAATATTGTTGTAAATTATATAAATGGCTACATATAACTAACATATATATACAATGTATTTACATAAAATCTACATAAATATAAAATTATATGCCTATGCATATAAAGTGCAAAATATTGAGTGTATGAATATTTATAAATTCTGAGTGATATTTTATATTATTCAACATTATTTATATTTTTAAGAATGATAAAGCAGGTTAAAATTATTATTTTAACCTGCATTGAATAATTTAATAGTGCATACAAAAGTACTCTAAGAAAATATTTAAATTAAACTTCCGATGGTTTAGAAACGGAGTAATGGAAGTCCAAATATATTGAGGATAAGGAATAACAGTTTTCATGGAAATCCAAGATATTTTTTTGTGTTTAGAGAGATTAAATTATTAATGTGATTTTTTTTCGTTAGTATACATATTTAATTATTTACATGCTTCGTCCGAGTCAAGGATGCCCAAGCAGTCGATCGCAAAGTATAATTTGGTCAATTTGGAAACAAGCGTAATTATTGGATATGTGATGTACCATTGACACAGGACAGCCTTGTTCTACCGTTGCCAGTGAAAGAAAATATTGTGTGATAAAATGAAATATGATTTAATATCAAATACAATGTATTGGAATCAATAAAAGACTTCATAGTTTTTTTGTTCATTTTTTGGTAAAAACATCAAATAGGAATGAGAAATGAGGTGGAAAAAAACCTAAAATAAATATTATTACAAGAATCGTGTTATCATGAATCAATCAATCTCGATAAAACTTATATTTAAAAAGTAAAAAAATATTGGGCATCATTGGCCCTAAGCCAGGGGTCACAGCAACCTCTTGGACCAAAAGAACCAAATGTTAGTAGCAAAACGGTTTGGAAATTTTTAAGTAGCCAATTTTTAATTTACAATAATTTAATATAATTGATTGAATGTTTATAAAGAAACCTACAAGTATTTTTTAGGTAACCGATTTTTAATGATAGATCCTTATTTGCGCAGATTTATCAAAGATGTATAAATCAACACAAAAAATATTTTGATAAAGCCTGTTTATATTAAAATAAACAGTTTTTTTTTTAATATCTGTTACTCAAAAAATATTTAAAGGTACCTTTTAACATTCAATGATTTTTGTATTTTATTATGCATTTTTAATTTATTAAGAAAACAAGATAGTTAAACTAAACTCCATATTTAAGAGTCTTATTTCTTTTACGCACAGAATAATTTTAAAAATTGTATAAAAATTTCTGTAAAAAAAATTATCATTTTGAATTTGACAAAGAGCAACACAAATTGCTTAAAGAGCCGCATGTGGCTCGCGATTCATACGTTGCCAACCCCTGGCTTAGGTGATTACACAAGTATAAACAAAATATGGCACTTACTCCTTTTGAAAGTCTATACAAACTCGTTAACGGAGACATAAGTAGCATTTTAACGATAAGAATTGTAGCGTTTATGGTGTAAATCCGAAAAATTGCATTGTCGAAAGACATTTGCGCGCCCATATTAGAAGACATCTAATTAATTGAAAATTAAATTACAAACGGCCAAAAACCACACTATGACGACTCGTTTATCTCATGCGGCGCGTTCGTTTATTACAAAATATTCGAGATATGTAATGCAAAAAGTAATGACAGAGTTCAAATTCCAACGATTTTTGAGCTGTCGGAAAACGTAGTATTTGCTTAAAAGTTCGAAGGCTACTAAAGAAAATAATGTTACGAGTTTCAAATCAAACAGGTTCACCGTTACATCGACACGCACTACGAATGATGTAAGATCACAGATTCACAGGAAAATGAGCAGTTACGAGTACGATACCACAAGAAGCTATTTTTTAAATATATATTTATCTGTAATGGTAGATAACCGCTTTTGTGAGATAAAAATGTTTGGTAAATGTAGGCAATGATTTATGTATTAAATGTACGCAAGTTTTAATCGTTGTCGACGCGTAATTATTACATTTAAATCCTTAGGGCGATTGTCCAGTACCCGGAATTTGACCGTCCGGCAGTCCGGTTTTGAAAAATGAAAGCGACTACGACAGTTTAGCGTGATCGAATTTACGCGCAACATGTGCAACGCACAGATCCGAAAAATTATGGACAAAAGCACATGCCAATCGAAGCCAATCGTCGTTTTAAAACGCTAACTGACGCGCCGGACGGTAACATTCCGTGTAGTGGACAAACGCCCTTAGGGGACTAATATACCTACAATCAGCGTACAAATTCGTAAGCTATTACGAACTATTAAGTACAGGAGTGCCCCAGATATCCTCCATTTCTCTTCTATTATGTTACCTACTATTCCTCCTCCACTTTCTTTCTCTTATAGGATATGCTGCATAGTAGCAATGTCGTTAAATTTTCGAACAACTACCTAATTATTTATGCACATTTTTTATAAACATAAGAGAAGTATTAAAGGAAAACTTCAAATCGGTCTGCTGCAAACGTAGATCCGACATTATTTGAAAGGTGTGCCAAGCCGAAGTACATACATGGGACAGTCCTGCACATTGGCATAGTCTGTCGAAAAACGAGTATTTATTAAATAAATCGAATCTACAACCTACAACCAATAGTAATATTTATCATTGCGTATTGCTAGAAAGCGGTTTCATTGTAGCGTGACTATTTTACGCGAGTCGACTGTTTTGTGATAGTTAAATTAAGTGTTTTAATTTTTATTATGAATGATAGATTAATATATGTATTTGGGAAAAATATTGAAGTTGCCTTATTAATTCTCATGAACTACACTACCGGCTTTTTGACAGACTGTACTCTCGTACGGCTCCGGTCAACTAGAGCAGGGCTATCCAAAGCAAGGCCCGCGGCTTAAAAATATTTGTGCGGGCAGCAACGTGTTTTTTAATCTGCCGCAAATACGCAATTTTTCATTTACAAAATTTATTTCGTAAAATAATATTTTATTTTTATAGGATCCCGAATAAATAAATGAAATATTTATATTATAATAAATTAATTATATTATATCAATGACATCCTGAAATTCTTATTTTTTCTTTAAAAAGTTTAATTAGGTATTTGTTTGTGTCCTTCCTATCATAGTTATTTGGATTGGGCTGGAACGGTATTTAGTTTGGACGTCCCTGATCTAGAGGATCATTACATTTTTACCTGTTACATACATAATCAAAATGGCTTAATTGATATGTGATACTCTACAGAGCATATCCACATACAGAAAATGGGTATTGTTATTAAAAAAAATTAAGTGTAAGCACCAAAAGGTGACAAGGTAAATGTATTTATTTTTCTTTCGACTAAACTGCATCCGATGGTGGATTAAAATATCTTAACCTGTAAAGACAAATTGCGTTTAATTCACTTTAACGAATGAGTATGTATTACAATACATACTCATTCGTTAAAGTGAATTAAACACAATTTGTCTTTACAGGTTAAGATATTTTAAGATAAAAAGATAAGTGTATGACAATCTAATTGGTGTCTGATTCGATTCTAAGTGTAATATTGAAAATACAGTAGAGGTGCAGGCAAAAAAAACATGACTTGCATCACCCTTGTGTGTATACGTATATTTTTTAAACTTTGTATTTTTTTCTATTTAAGTAATTTCGTGTGAATATCGGGGTAGGATGGTCAAACAATTTTAATTCTAACTGAGTAATTTTGGATGAAGATCGGGGTAAGATGGCCACTGTGGCCTATTTATGGGAACTACTCTGAATCTTACAATTTTTATTTGAAAAATATTTAATACTTCCAATACTAAATTGTATTACAGGCAGTGGCATGCAAAGAGTTTTTATTAATCAGGGTAGAAAGGAGGGTCGGGTAAGGATAAGGCATAAGGCGATGGTCATGTTTCTATATGGAACGCGAGTAATCTACGGTAGGCACTGCTTTTCTACCTATATATTGTAGAATGCACGCCTCTGATTATAGTTTATACCACCTATAACAGAATTTAGTACTTCCAAGTATCAAATTTTTATAACCTGTAATACAACCGCATAGGGCGATGGGGGCGACAAGAAATTTATTTTTTATTGTTATTTTTATGATGCTCTAATAACCAATCTTTATATGTAAATCTATTTCTAGTGTTATTTTTTGTATAAAAGTAAGAGGGACAATGGATTAATAAAACAAATGATCTTTTAAAAATAATTTGTATATTACAATTGTAGCAGAATCCTACAACATATGTATTTCATTAACAATATGGCAAATCGTTCATCGAAATAAGAAGACATAAATGTAAAAGTAAAATATGCCTTTACAAAAACACATAAAACAACATACCTCATCCCAAATTTATAAATGATTAGATCGGTATTAAAAAAATATATATTGATACAACGTGTTTACATAAATGCACTGTAATTCCTATTTCCAAACACAAGCTACGTAAAAATAATTAATAAAAAAAAAATCCATTTGAGAATAAAACGATGATTGAATTACTAAAAATACAAAAACAAAAATCTGGGTCCTAAGATGTCCAGTCAGGTGCTTTAACCTCGAAGTTATGCTGACACAGGATATGAGAAATTCTTCACCTTAATTATATTTTTTGACACATTTCGGACAGGTATTTTTTTTGCCTGCAGACCATTGGCGAAGGGATAATTATGTACATATACTTAAAAGACCTTAATTAAGATATTGGTATATAATATTCATATAAAAACATTGGATAATTCCTCTTTTCTGCCTTTGAAATAGCATCAATCAACCAAACGGGTAGAAATACCCTTCTCATCCTACGTGTGTTAACATAAAAAATAGAATTGAATTATTTCTCAGTTCTTGTAGGCGTCTGTATAGATTAGAGCACCTGTGGTGGCAAATAATTATTATTTCAGCAGTGCATTGAACAATCATTATATTAATTAAAAAAGAAAAACGAGAAGTAATAACACTTATTTTATTTTAATTACACACACGAAAAATATAAATGCATGTTCCTATAAAAAAAAATTGTTTTGTGTGTGGGGACCTTTATTTATTAAATAAATAACCATAGTAAGTAATATAAGTAGGCATTTCATAAACAAGACAATCAATACTTATTTAGGTCAAAATTAAAGGAATGTTTATGAGTTAATATATGTGAATATCATTCTGCCATTAATACATAAAATAAGATTCTGTTGATAAAATTGAATCACTATAATAAGAATATTTTATATTTTAGTGTTACCCTGGATGAGCACCTAAAGCGGCACTTTATCAACCTGCCTAGTTAGCATAACACTCCATATCAATTGCAGCACATTATGCATCATTTAATGCAGACCAGGGTAACAAGGAACATATTTATGTTAACTTCCGCCATATTGACAAAATTTACAAGTATTTTAAATTGAATTCAGTTTCAGGTTTTGTTAATGTATATATTTTTTTACTTTTATTTATTTATTACTCGTACTGACTAGTGAAACTTTTACCACTGGGGAGAATCTTTGGACTCCTATTTTACACAATTCGTATCCTGAAATTTAATAAGGAAAAACCAATGACAGATATCAAATCTACAGACAGGTTTTTTACATTCATTTATTTATTCGACTTTCGTACATATTGTGCATTCCTTTTTATTATAATTAGTTGTTAAGACTTTGACAATCAAGAATATGAATTCCACCATTGTGCATCTTACAATTTTTTGACATATCTAGATTATTCCATCTACCGATAGCGTTATATGTATATCTTATGTACAGAATGCTAAGTTACACGATTCTTTTCATGAACAGAATCTCTTATACAATCATGAAAAAAAAACAGATATATATAATCTTTCATGGTCAGAATGGAATGGATCTATATCCATTCGATGACCAAACTTTGTTGCCAAATTGACAGACACTATTGTCTGTCAGTTTGGCAACCCTGTCTCTATACCACTTCGTCTGTTCTTTTTGTTTTCTCTCCACGCAGTAGTGGAGTTGATCATGATAGAACAGTAACAGATATTGTATCTGGAAGTGTGTGATTCTGGATCATTCTGATAGTGCACGAAAGGCTTTGACCAGGCATACTAGTAGTTTATAATAAATATAGTTTGCGCACTGCCGTGTCTATAAACAATAGACACAGCAGCGAGTCAATTTAGTTTTGTGATTCCCTTTCAATCCTATTCCTTGGAATCATCATGGAACGCATCATCTTTCCAACTTTGGTCTTACATTACAGACAGACACTATTGTCTGTCAGTTTGGCAACCCTGTCTCTATACCACTTCGTCTGTTCTTTTTGCTTTCTCTCCACGCAGTAGTGGAGTTGATCATGATAGAACAGTAACAGATATTGTATCTGGAAGTGTGTGATTCTGGATCATTCTGAAAGTGCACGAAAGCCTTTGACCAGGCATACTAGTAGTTTATAATAAATATAGTTTGCGCACTGCCGTGTCTATAAACAATAGACATAGCAGCGAGTCAATTTAGTTTTGTGATTCCCTTTCAATCCTATTCCAAGGGAACGCATCATCTTTCCAGCTTTGGTCTTACATTAAGTAAATACCAATTTTGGGAGATGAATTCCATAGAAAATTTATAAATAATTTGAAATATATCTACACATTTCTTAAATATTGCTAATTTCATAAAATAAGCATTAGAATAACTTGTGCATTTATGTAAAAATTTGTGCATGTTAACTTTTGTACTTGTTTTATTTTAGTGTATTTCAACTCTCATACATATTTCAAGACCTGTTTTGATACATAGACTCAAAAATCTGTCTTTGGTTTATTTTTTATTGAATTCCGAATCAAATGTAGAGATCTTTTGAAACAAACAACATCTCATTCATAAAATAGTATTTTTTTCCACACACCATTTTTTTAAATGTACATATAATTTTTGTACCTTTAAATATATATATACAAGAACTAATTTAATTCTCTCCATTTATAAGCATATGTCAAATAATAGCATACCCATAAAATATATCGACTTTAATATAACAACATGTCCTACATAAGGTACTCTAACCGCAAATCTGTTTTATTCTTACGAGAATCATAAGTATTTTTTTTTCAGTCAGGAAATTAAATATCAATCATTAAAATATATCAATTTAATACAAGTATTTTTTAATGCCACTTTGAAACTTTTAAAGCTACGCAACAACAACAAAAACATTATTTGCAGTGAGAATACCTAATGTAGACTGTGGAAGAATTGTAATACACACATATATACATGAAAATATTATCTTGACTGAATATAAGTCTACTAGCAAAATCTGATTAGTTAAACTATACATATTCAATATGTATGTGGAAGTTAAAAATAAAACCAATATAAGGACTATAATCTTTGGATACGTATGAAATTTTTTTATATATAGTGACACACAGAGATAAAAACACAACAGAAACATTAAATCGAATCAAATCCAAACATTCAATTATTTAAATAACTAGATAACCCTTACCAAAGAGAGGATGATCATACCTATGATTACCAGTCGCAATAATGAAAAATAATAAGTCAGTACCTTTAAAATAATTACACCAGCATAAAAATAACTAAAGAAAAAAATATGTATAAATTTTACAGAAAAAAAAACAGATATATATTTTCATTTGAGCTTTAAGCATCAAATATAAATATCACATTTAATTATCGTAATATGCCGAAGAAAAAAATGCATGTTTCAAGTCGAAGTTTCTAAAGTATATACAAGTAGTGTCTGATATTTGCATCACCACAGTTTTATATATTATTCAAACTAGACTTTCTTTCTCTTCTTTGCTGGCTGTCACAACGCGGGATGACTCCTCCATTTCCAGTTGCTTGAAGCGAGCGTACAAAGCGCTACCGGCCAAAACAAATACGTTAGACATCCACCAAAGGAAGGGTTTGGTCTCGTTGTACCAGTGCGTAGCAATCACCGTCTGGGAGCACGCCTTAGCAGTGCCGGAGATATTATGTGTCAAGGGAGAAGTGACCTAAAAATAATTATTTTAATGTAAATTATAAAGTTACAAAATGTATAAAAATTGTAAAAAATAAAAAAAGTCCTGCATGAAATAGTAAAAATTAAAATCATGAATCATTCTCAAACTATTCAACTGTTACATGTATATGGGGACATGGATCATGCATGCATTTGAGAATGCCATAACAAGATTAAACAATTGTCCCAGAATTTTTATTTTTATGTTTTTAAAAATAAAAATTACTGACTCAAATCAATGTTTGATTTAAATATTTAAAATATGCATTTACATCAAACAAAAGTGCTTATAATATAAATGAAAATGTTGAAAAAATATTTGAACTACGGGTAGTGAATCAGATATACAATTAGTAACCTTTTTATTACATGCACTTGCAGTGTTTTTATTTTAAGTTGAGCTAATTATCTAGTTTGTTGGAAAAAAACCTGTTGGTTATCAATTTAAACATGTTTATATTTGCACAGTTCTGAGCTGTTGGAATTACTATGTAGATAATGTCATATAAAAACCTTTGTAAGTTTTTATTCATAAACTAGAAAGCAAAAAAAAAAAACATAACTATTGCTTTGGGTACCAGTACTTAACTAAAATAAAATAACTAAGTATAAGTAACTAACTCTGTAAAATAAGTATATTATCATTGTAATTATCATTTAATTATATTTTATTATATATTAATAATACTTTCGGACAAATAACTGTTTTTCTATAAAGACTTTGTTAATGGCACTCCAGAAACATTGGTTTATATTGCATGATCCCATTTTGATACTTATTCTCATATTTGACATAAAAAACTATTAAAATACTATCAAAATACATATATTAATATTTCACTGTACTGTTTGGTCAATTCCACAACTGTGACTCTGAATAATTCTTTGACTAATTTAAAAATGCCTTGGCACTTCATGAGGCGGGTAAGATGGACTGAACTTACCTTTATTTGCAAAGATGTTACGTATCCTATAGCAAACCCACAAACACCACTACCAATCATCTGCAGCCAAAAGACATAGTCGAAGAGATGCTTGAAGTTCATTATCTCGTGAAACTCCCCGCTGAAGGCCATCAGAGGCAGGAACAGAATCAGGGAGTAGGCGTTGTTATAGTACGACAGCAGCCAGATCTCCTGGTTTACGTGTGGGAGAACTTGTTTGGTGTAGATGGAGTACAGAGACAGCGTTAGGGAACCGATCACTCCAAACATGGTCCCAAATAATGACAAAGTCCCTGTGGAGATAATAAAAACTAATTTGTATTATTGTTTCAACAAAGAGATATAAGTAATGAAAGGTACTATTTTAAATAGGCGATATCAAATCATGCATTGAAAAAATGTCCATATAAATCAATTTTTTTAAAATCAACAATGATTAAGCATTCACGGTGTAATTTTTTCTTATAAATCAGTGAATATTTAACATGCAAATCGTCACATTCCATAGATAAAAGTACAGCAAATTAATTTATATTTATTATTCAAATTTAAAAGATTAATTTTTTAAACGAATTCCAATCTAATTTTGGCTATCATGCATGGACCCAGGCTCTGATTTCCAGCAGGATTTACCATTGATCTGTGGTAAGCCTGTGTGTAATATACAACTAAACAATACCACATTATCTAATTAAGAAGAGGACTAGAGCAAGCATATAACATTTTACATGGAAGAAAAAATGTGAAAAAAATCAATTAATAATTAATACTGTAATGTCATGTATTGTTCTTGCTCACTGAAACATAAAACAAAATTGAAAGTAAGTATTTCATAGACATTTATAATAAATATGCATAAAAATACACACAACTGATAACAGAACTACAGCAAAACAATTAAATACACCGACTATATTCATTCAAGATAAGTTAACCATATCATGCAGTTTAAAAATTATAATTATAGTAATAAACATATTTCAATAACAAGGAATTTCAGCGTAATCTAAAAACAAATAGAGTTTTTTTTATACTCTTAAAATTTGAGCATCAAACAGCCAGTCAGAATTGCTTCGTGAAATACATAATATATATTTTTAAAATAAAGGAGTGTGAAAATAGTAAAAATGGTTCACAATTATATAAGATTCAAAGTAGTATTATTTTATATTAAAAAAATATTTGCATAAATTATTTTTAATGCAATATTTTTTACACTGAAATTCCTTAAGATTAAAAATAAATTGTAGAATTTTTCTTGTGATATGGGTTACTTCTTGTTGGGATGTTAGGCCACATTATCTGCGCTCGCCCTCTCGCTGGCGTGATGTCATAGGTTCCATTGCCGCGTCCATCTTGAGAGCTTATTCTTAATATCATCAGAATAAACCCCGAAGATGGATGCTACAATAAAATCCAATCGATTTACTGAACACTTTCGTTAAATACATCCACCACACATTGTATAGAAGAGGGCCGCATGTTTTTATTTGTGTTTTGTACACATGACCCTATTTCAAAACGCTTTAACTTTTTGATTTATACAAATTAAATTTAGTTTTTCAGTTGTTATATTACTTAGCAAATTGGGAGTATAACTATCTTTATGAAATGCCACATTTAAGTCAACTCATCCAAAATTAATACAAGTAGCCCTCTTCTTGCATAGTGTGCGAAATTTAAGAACACACTACATACATATCAGTCTAAGATATTGATAAAAAATTATGAAATTAATTAAATATGTGTAACAGTCGTAACGTTATTCAAAATGTATTTGCCGAGTTTGTAATGTTAGTCAGGTTTTTTTAAAACATTTATAAAAAAGGAATAGATTAGTTTCTTTAAATATTAAGGTTTTTTTCACTCAGTAAATAATGCTTTTTCAATTTATTTTTTTACTACCCTAGGTTAATTTTGCAAAAAAATATTGGCTAGAACTGCCCATGAGAGGTCCAAATTTAAACGAAATATTAAATAAATTGTTAAAATTAAAAAAATAATAAAAAAACCATTCCAAATAAAACTAAAATGAAGAGATTTCATTACTCATTAATGACACTGGAAACAAAACACACAAATCACAATCATAATTTTTCCTACTGCATTTATTGTAGTAGTGATCTGGGGACTAAACAATTTTTGAAGTATATTTTTGATATCAATATTAATATTTCCATATCATTAACTCAAAATATAACATTTTTTACTTTATGACTATGGTCTTAATTAAGGGTTTATTTGGAATTTGCATTTTAGTCCGTAAATGTTTAAAATGAATTTATAAAATGATTACAAATATAAATACACCAGATAAAATACATTTTTCTAATATCAAGTTGAAAACACAGTGTTTGAAATCGTGTAAAACATGGATATAATTTGAAAATGCAAAAATTAAAACAATAGACGTCTCACCTATTAAACTTTCTTGATCGATGCCGAGCCAAAATCCTGAGACGATGAAAGCGCAGCTGGCGATACATTTCAGCGAGGTCTTCTGACCAAGAAGAAAATATCCAAAAACTACGTTGAAAACTGTTGTCAGTGATCGGCTGACAGTGTAAAAGGCCACTCCTACATACTGAAGACAGATGTTACTCGACGCAATCATCCCAGTAAACATAATTGATAGCGGAAGAACCTGAAATTTCATTCATTTTTTAATCATAAGAATAAACCAAATATGTATATATAAATAATACAATATATGAACACACATGTAGCTCAGATGATGTGCCCTAGAATGCAGTCAGAAATACTTACGACATATGGCATAATAACATAGAATATGAAAACTTTCTTGAAAACGTTGTGTGCATACTCTTATTAATTTTTTAAAGTACTTTTTTCTTCAACTTCTTTAAATTAATAAAACAAAGATAGAATTTAAAATTAATTCTATAAAACAAATAATAAAGTAGGTTACTTATTTACATAGCTTTACAGCGCATATCTTAATATTTTGTATTAATTGAAAAAACGACTATTTTTAAACATGATTGTAAGCTAATGCTTAAATATAATTATTTAAAAAAAAATCAAATTGTGAAGGAAAAAGTACATTTATGAAAAAAAATACCTTTTTTACAGTATCCATTTTCCACGGGGTCCCTTCGGGAAATTTGAATATCCCCGGTATCCCGTGCGTTTTGCTCATTACGTAACATATTGTGAAGGACACAACACATTGAAACCACGTAATGAACAGTGGGGCATTCAGACCAACAGACTGACCACTGAGAAGGGTTTTATTTATAAAAACTGTCAATATGGATATGACCCTGAAACAATAAGGAATATTCAAAGTCAAACATGGAACATATCACAGATATGTTATAATAAGATCGGCAAACATTTAATTTACCATAAAATTAACCTTACATTACTACTTACCACACCCAATGGTTCATAAGACACTTCATTAGATTGTTACATTATAATCTGGGTCATAAATTAACATTGATGTTTGATTTTACACTTTACAGATATAAAAAATAGTTAAAATAACACAAAGTTTTATGATGGCTCAGGAGGGATTCAAATGCATGCATTTATTCACACTAACCATTAACAGTATAAAGGCAATAAAATCACATTTCACTTTGTTAAATATTGGTAAAAAATGTACTGTTGAAGCGAAAAAGAACTTAAATTTTTGGGCTAGATTGTATATTGGATGAAAAAAATTACAGATATATTTTATTAAATAATGTTTTTTATTATGCTAAGCACAAAAAAATCAGTGAGTGGGAAGTTGTGCGTAGATAATTGAACCACGAAATTAAATGCAAGGTTTCACTTTTTTGCTATTCTAACGAGGTCCATTTTTTACCAGTCGACTAATAAAAAAAACCAAAGTATTTGACATTGCAAGAATTTGAGCTACCGATAAGTATTTAAATATTTGTTAAAAAAGAATTCATATTGCTGTAGTAAGAAATTTCATAATTTCATTGTGAAAAAAATAGTTACTGAGAATAATATACACATATATGTTTTTATGATAGCTTAAACATAAAATGGTGACACGGTAACAATATAATGTTCGCATTGCGAAATATTGTCATTTAGATAAGGAATGCAAAGTTTTCGAACTGAATAACTTTAAAATTGTATAAACTCTTATATAAATAAATAATAAGGGTACCAGATACACTCAGACCTCGCTTTGCGTTTTTTCGAAGTTGCGTCGTTACTGAATTAAGACTCATTTTCGCTATCTTTGATGTTTATATGATTTCCAATGGAAAATAGCAATTCACTTTGCATTGTTTCAATTTGCGACGCGATATTTTGGAACGTATCTACGACGCAAAGTGAGGTCTTAGTGTATTTAAAGTTCTATTTTTGTGAAAAATAGAGCACGTGAATTCAAGATGATTATCTGAATTCATTCCATTAAGGGAAAATTGTAATATTAAGAATTTAAACGAAATGCCGGCAATAAAATGAGAAAAATCATGCTATAAAAATTTGTGATGCTAAGAAATTTAGGTTCTACCTCCTTTAAACGGGACAAATATGGATGCTGTTGAAAATCTTCATAAGAAAATTTATAATTCAGGCGTAAATTTGCTTTTGCGTAGGACCTGCTCAGGTCACATTAACTATTTCGGGATTAATGCCTAGATGAGTATTGGCTCCTATAGTACTCCTGTACAAGACTATAGTTATCCTTGGTGTGTGTTTGTGTGCGCGGTTTGCATATTCACATTATAGAGAAACAATTATTTATTGGCTAACACATAATATATTTCCCGTTGTATATATCTATATTCTCCTAGTAGTTTTATTTCAAAATTCTTACTTCTCAAAGGAACAAAAACATTTTCCGCGGTTTCTCGACTATGCCACAAATTCGCAAAACTAAAAATGAAAATTGACAGAAATCCATTTGTTCCGTCTAATAGCAAAGATACCTACAAAAATTATTTATTTAAATAAATAAAAAATTAACGGTGCCTACATATAATAATTTTGTAAATAAATACAGTTGGAAACAATAAAAAGGTGCTAATCAAAGCATTGAAATAAAACAAGCAAATACGAGACTAAGTCAATGAGAAATTTACATTATTCGATTTATTTACTCACCAGTATATACACACGACCACAAAAATTTGGAAATATCTAACACCTAAGCTTTTTTCACTAGACATTTTTAAAAATTATTGAAATATAGATATAAAATAATATTATGAACACGTCGCCTCGCGCTTCTGTGATAACAAACGATAAACCTTGAAATTAAAAAGAACTACATTTTTGCCCACGCCGACAAATTTGCGAAGACACAAAGGTTCTGTAATTTTATTGTTTGCGAAAAGCGAGTGCTGTCAAATGTGTCAAAATTCAGATTCATAGATAATTCAATAGAAATATAATTCAGGTAATGATTTTTTTTATTTGTTGAAAAATATAGCTTAACTAAATAAGTTTTAAAGGCTAATTTAACGTACACAATTTAAGTTATTTTTTAGCCTTAGTTTAATTTTGTCGACGATATCTATGCTTTCTTCCTTACTGTATATATAATATGACATTTGACGTTTATCTTTCGGCTTCACGTTGAGATTTGTAGACAGTTCTTATAAATATAATATTACATATCATACTGTGTTCGGTTGTATTTCTAATTCGATCAAAATTGAATATCGTGTTTAGTTGTTAAAACATAATCGCTTTACGTATATGTTTGTCTGATATTAAAATATAACCCCAAAACGAATGTAAACAATGGAAGGTGTAAATGTAACTATTTTGAAAAATTCCACTAAATTATTGGAAATATCATCGAAGGCTAACATACTAGAAGCGATAAAAGATGTACAACAGAAAACAAACTCGGCATTAACTGCTATAATTAACATTATCAGTAATGAAGAAAAGATGGAAATGGCGATGGTCGATAATGGTAATTTAAACCTAATTAAAATAAGTTAAAAGTAATTCAATAATCAATATAATCGTCTAATAATAATAATTCAAATTTCAGGTGGCGAAGACAGTGAAGATGATGACGCCGATCCGCTCAGTAAAAAAGTTAAAACGTCCTGACAGTTACTAACATATCTGATGTAAAACGTCTGTTTCTAGAATATTTTTGCAGAAATGCATTAAGTATTTTCATACTATCTGATTATTTCTAATTATATCTTACCAAAAACATTTTTTTTCTTTATATATTTATTATTTTTAATGTAACCTTGTGTCAGACCCTTTAACCCTTTGTACTCTGTTGTCGCCGTCACGGCGACATAGGAGACTAACTCTGGTGGCGCCGCAGCGGCGATATAAACAATAGGTATACCATCAAGAAAATGTCTGAAATGGTGGCGTAGATTATTTTTTTGTGATAAAGATATATTCTGTTATCTCATAACATTGTAAATAAATTTATTAAAAAACAATAACGAAAAATCATTGATCCATTTGAAAATGAGAAGATCAGTTAATAATGGGTGGGTACATAAATCCTCGAAGTAGGCCACCTGCTTCCACTCACACACAGACGCTACTTAATCATAAGTTAGATAAGTGTAATATTAAGTTAAGCAGGTTGCCTTCCTAGGCGCAATGTAAGTATTAGGTAGAAATGTAAGTATACACATAGATATAAGAATAAACAAGTAAATTCACTACCTGAGTAAAATCAAGAATTAAAATCATACACCTAAGTAACTTCACTGCTAACTTAGAATCATTGAAATGTATAAACTCATGCCTCTAGCGAGATAGCGAGTGTTTTTGCCTAGAATTTTCACTCATGAATTACATGAAATTATAGTAACTTTAAACATAAAGAGTAAATCCACTCACAGTAGGCATAGGCTATGAAACTTTTAAAGTTGAAGCCTGAGTAGGGACATGACAAACGGTGTTGCATAAGCCGTAGCTAGATTTCAGAGTCACTTGGACGTTAGGTAATTCAAAAAAAAAAAAAAACCTGCTTCCACTCCATCTGGGATCAGGCTCATGGAAGCGGTGTGATGGTATGTTAGTTAGTTAGTTTGGAATATGCAAAATTGTCTTTTATCAAAATTCCTATATTTAAAAAAACATGCTTCCAATAATAAATAAAACACTTTTTTCCTTACCACTTGAGTATTAATGATAAAAATAAGTGTTTTGCTTATAATTATTTAATCATGTCTTATTACAAAGTGAATGCCAAAATAATAAATAAGATTTTTATTTTGTGTTTTACAATTTTTTAAAAAATTGTTTTAAAATACAACAATTTTTTGATTTTTTAATGATTCCGAAGGTAAGTACCTGCTTAAGTATGTTTCCATAAACAATAGATCATTTTTCATTACTGGCTATGGAACACATACATATGGTTTTTGACATATAAAATTTAAGTTGCAAGTCTTTAAAAAAAAATCTTTGACAGCCGGTGAAAGATTTGAAAACTTTTAAATATAATCGAAAGTCATAAAAATGGACGGTATTCCGGCTTTAAATTCTTTTTTGTCTGTCCATCAACCCCAATTAGAGTTATCAGGTGTACCGCAACATTTTTGGCCAATACTCAACAAAAAACTAACCAACCAAGTTTTTGATGCCGGTGAAACATTTTCATTACTGTTGATTGATTACGAAGATACTGTGAAGGAAGCTTACGATTCAACATGGACCGTGCAGGTGTCACGCGAAGGAGGTTTGAAAAAAGACGATCCTACTCATATTTATCTGATAGATCACGCTTGGACGTTCAGAGCCCACCAGGTGCGCCGGCAACTACTCGTAGGACAAGCTCCGGGATTATTGGAGAGGATGTGCGGGTTAATGGGAATAGATGGAGAGGGCGATAGAACCGAAAAAGTAGACATGGTTTATGATAAAGTATGGAAATATGCCCAGTCCTACGCTATCAATGCTAGAGATATCTCCGCAGAAGATAGAGTTCCTATCTGGTATATAATGGACGAGCTGGGATCAGCCATACAGCATTCTGACCAGCCGAATTTCAGGATGGTGCCATTTATCCATATGCCGGAACAAGTAACATACACTCTGCTCTTCCCTATTAAAAATGTAGAAGAAAATGGGACTGTATACAGAAACTTTATAGAAGGAAATTATGACTCGGAGTATAGAGACGCGATGCTAATTCCTTGGAAAGAGTACGATCACTTTGATGCAGATTTTACCCAGTCGGAGCCGAGCCCCGACTATTTTTCTAGCGGCCATATCGCAGAAACGTTACCTACAAATATTACAGAACTAGAGGCAAGAGGCCCAACGAAAACTATAAAGGTTTTCTCTCAATATGAGAGGATCAATGAGAACCTCACTCGACCCGAATTCCAAATTGTAGAAGAAGAAGGTCCCGCTGATGTACTCTGGTTTGTAAATCATTTCAAAACCTACAAAGAGTTGAGTGAATTGGCTCCACACAAATATGTCAACCAATTTCCGTACGAGTATGTGCTGACAATAAAAGACCTGTTAAGTATCGTGGCAAGGAGGAAAGCGAAAGCGCAAGTAAATAATAAGACACTTGAAACGTATCCCAGATGGCTGCCGACTACTTTCAATTTAAAAACAGAGCTTGTTAAGTTTGTCGCTTACTATCACCAACGGGAATTAAGGGGTCTAGATAACTATTGGATATGCAAACCGTTTAATCTGGCAAGGAGTCTCGATACGCACATTACTAAAAATCTAGATTTCATAGTTAGACTTCCACCGACAGGACCTAAAATCATACAGAAATACATAGAAAAACCTATTTTATTCTTCAGGCCGGAGTGTAGCGGCAAAGTAAAATTTGATATCAGGTATGTTATCTTACTAAAAAGCGTCGAACCTCTCAATGTGTATGTCTACAAGAATTTCTTTCTGAGATTTGCCAACAGACCTTTTGCATTGGATAATTTTGATGTGTATGAACAGCATTTCACCGTAATGAATTATAACAGTCCGGAAAACTTATGTAAAATGCTCTGCGCAGATTATATCTTAGAGTGGTCCAAGCAATATCCAGATTACGAGTGGGAAAGAGTGGAGACAGATATATTTAGCATGATTAAGGAATTATTTGAGTGTGCTGTGGAAAAGCCACCCCCTTGCGGAATAGCTGCCAATCGCCAATCCAGAGCTTTGTACGCGGCGGATATAATGCTGGCTTGGGAGAAGGATAGTAAGGGAGATGATGTAATTCAACCAAAACTGCTGGAAGTAAATTGGATGCCGGATTGCAACAGAGCGTGCCAGTACTATCCCGACTTCTATAATGATATCTTTGCCTTATTTTTCTTAGATGAAACACCAGAAACATGTATACATCTGCCTTAAGTAAAATTTAATAAAAAATAAAGCATGTTTTATAGTTCTAAATATACCTACATAAATATTATTGTTAACGGTTCAATATGTATATTTTTATATGTCTTGCAGTTTTCAGCAACCACTATTTGTAAGATCATTCATTAAACTCCTTTGAATTATAATGTCTTCCTTCTTATAACCCTTATCCACATCCAATGGTGCATAGGGCACTGCATCATATTGACGCAGTGTTATCATAATCATTGCTTACATGAAGGCAAGGTGATCACTCCAGGGTAATATTAAGTAAATATTAGAGTGAGAATCACTAATATTTATTTTCACCCCCTCCTGAGAATCAAACCCGGGACCTCCAACACGATAGCTTAATACGCTAACCATTATACGACAGAGGCGGACAATATATATTTTGAACGGGTATATCTACAGGTGATTTTAAAATATGTATATTTTTATGGGTTTTTGTACAATCAAAATGAAAATGCATGAATTTTTTTTGTAGTTATTTATATAACGCTTTATTTATTTATATGAAATAACATAAATAGAAAACACCCTATCAATGTGTCGAAACTACCCAAATCTTTGTGAAATAAATAAAGTATGATGGAATCCTTGGGAATGTGCAGTAAAATACACTTTGATTTCAGTCATATTTTGTATTTCACCGATTATATAATAAATTTGATTTATTTACATATTTACCAGGTGATATCAAAAAGCTAAACATTTAATACAGTGATGAGGCCCATTTTACCAATAAAAAAATATGGAAAGGGACATAAATGTATTAAAATTAAAACAACGTAAAATTTTGCATAAAATAAATAAAAACACTATTAATGATACTTCTTCCTTAAAAACTGAGCGCCACTGCCACTTATATATAGATATGTATAAATACAAAATATAAACATTTATTTTCGTGAATATACAAATATTACTGTTCTTGAGCAAAAGAAAAAAAAACAATGTTACTATTGGCACAGTAAACACAACTTTTTGGTATTCAGTTTGCAAAATTGTGCAATTGACACAAAAATACTATAAAATTCTTTAAAATATGTATACTTACAAAGCATATCATAGTGAAGAATCAAAACTTTATATGTGGAAACAAAACATATCAGAAAACGATAGTTTGGAAATGAAATTAACCACTGTCAAGCCCGGCTTGCCGGTCAACATTTTTATATTGCACTTGCCAATATCGCACATTACCGATATTGAGTGTATGACTAGACTAGGTGGAATCAGAATCGCCTATGTGAGTTCTATAATTTCGTCGCGCCCTTTTTACTTTTTGTCTATGCTTGGTTACGAGCCAATCGGGATCATCCGAGTTGTCATTGTTGGTATTGCCTCTACGAGTTGAACTGCCACTCGGACCTCCAGTGTGTATACCGCTGTCGGGCGTAGCCGCTTCAGAATGGGTAGCTTTCTTTTTAACCGGAGTGGGAATTTCTTCGGCGGTACTACAACTGCTTTCGACCTCGCTTTCGTTAGTTTCATTTCTAAGTCTAGCTAATGTGGGGGTGTACGAAGTCAGTCTATTATCTCGCTGCCACTCTTGCAGGTTGGACTGATGGCTGCTGTTCTCGTTGCCGAATCTCAGGGTCGTATTTTGGTTGTTTCTACGCGGGATGTTGAGTTTGAAATCGTCGTGAGAACCATTAATGGGTGTTGGAATAATGTTGACGAGAGGAAGGTCAATCGAGTCGTTGCCATTGGAACGACTTTCCACCGATTGGTCGTCATCTGAATCTATTTCGGCAATGCGGAATAATGGTGCACTGTGATGACTCCTGATTCCTGGAAAATAGTAAAAAAATATTTATTTCCATTAGAGCCGGTGTAAAGTTCTTCAATTAACATTATGTTTCCAAATGAGGATTTATTTTGTAATTGGCGGGAATCCTACCCGCAATGCCAGTTTCGCAGTCAAGCATCTACCTATCTATACCACGGCGCCTGTCAAAAATGAAATTACGAACAAAAAACATAAAATATTAATAAACAAAATTTCTAATATCATTAAAATTCATTGCTTTCGTTATTTTGTTAACAAAAATACGAATTAGTTTGAAAACATCGCCCTGCAATTTAAATTCTGAAATATGTTTGAATTTTGATTTCTTTAATTTCCAATTGACAAGCTTTAACTAATCTAATATATTCATCGATTAATGTATTCCCATACCTGTGCTTGTACTAGGAATGGCTAAACTTTCATCACTGAAAGTGGAGTCGTCCAAATGATTGCTCGATAGTGCATTCCCCAGGACACCTGAATGTATACGACAATATATTAACATATTATACATATTCAATTCAATGCATTAAAGTTTCAATATTTGATATACAAGTATAACATTATCACCTTTTCTGGTCATGCGCCCCTTGCCTCGATATGTTAGGGACTTATTTTTTCTCTCGTGACTTCTTGGCATGTGCATCCTTCTTCTATTTGATCTGGACATCTGAAAATAAATGGAACATTCTATAACAAAATCACTATACAGTAGATTATCGTGATATTCAAAGGACTGAGCATCGTCATGTTTATATAGAGAGACAACTATATTTTATGAAATAACGCTATATATATATTTTTGTTTATATATATGAGAGGTTGAGGAAGGTGAATGCCAAAAATACATCACAACCTCTTAGACTAATTGAGGATAAATCTTGAGTACAACTGGTGGGAATTGAATTTGCAGCGCCAGTTTGTAGTCCAGCGTCTGCGTCTACGCCATAGCGCCTGTCTGCAATAGCATAAATTCATAAAACGAATTTACATGCGAAGTAGCATGCCTGTGACAGTAGACAATAAGTCAGACAGACAATAATATAATGGATGGAGGGACCGAAAACCTAATGTTGGGATAAGAGAAAAGATTAAAGGTAACATCTCGGCTGTCCAAACTTAAAACACAGTAAGGGACATCTTTTTGTAGTATGTTTTTTTGGATTTTTGGACTAAGTAGATTCTACTTAGCCCAAAAATGCAAAAAAAAACCTACTACAAAATGATGTCCTTTACTGTGTTTCAAGTTTGGACAGCCGATTTGTGGCTCAAAGAATCGCGGAACTGGGCAGGTCACATGTCTAAGGATAGATGGACGAAAAAGGTGCTTGAAAAAAGGCTTAGAATCATGAGTAGGCTCCAGACAAGATGGTCCGATGACATTAAAAAAAGTGGCGGGCCTGCACTGGAAGAGAGTCGCATCCAACAGAGAACTGTGGAAGTGCAAGAGAGAGGCCTTTGTTCAATGCGGGACACAAGAAGAAGGCTGAAGCGAGTAAGTTGAGCAGCAGGTCAGATCAGGTGAGTACCTTGCTGGCCTGGCGGTGGTGCAGGTGGTGCGTGTGGTGCGGGGGCGAGTCGGAGTCCCCCCCGCTGGAGGAGGGCGGGTCGGGGGGCGGGGTCAGGGTGCCGCGGAAGGCTGCCCTGCGCGTGCTGGAGCGCGTGCAGCGCATGCGGCTCGAGCTGCCCGCCGAAGTGGAAGCCTGTGGGACTTTGGTCAATCTTCTGGTACTAAAGGAGAGACACATAGATTTAGAAAAGCATACATTTTTTTGTTTTTTTTTTTTTAAGGATTAACCCACAAAGCTTCTATTTTAGAGGCTTTTCTGCTGGTAGGATAGTGTGAATAGGGAAGGTAAATGTGAAAAATATATCGCAAACACCCAGACCAATTGAAAAAAAAATCTTGAATTCATTTTTCAATTGGTGAGAATCTAATCCGCAATGCCAGTTTTGCAGTCAATAGATTTTATTCACATGGATTTTCTTCTTCTTCTAACCCAATGATGCATAGGGTAATGCATTGTATTGACGCAGTGTTATCTTGACTTTACTTATATGAAGGCAAGGTGATAACTCCTACGCTTCAGGGACTAGTCCAGGGTAATATGAAGTAAATATTACAGTGTAAAATCACTAAAATTAATTTGCGATTCAGTTAAAAGAAAAGTGTACGAATCCTGCATAATGCCAGTGAACACATATGCACTAGAGACTATGGCTCTGACAAAGAGAAATGCAAAGAAACTCAAGTGCACACAGCGACCCATGGAAAAATCCATGCTTGGTTTTAGCCTGAAGGATAAAATAAAAAATCAAGATACCAGGAAAAGAACCAAAGTAGAAGATATCATGGATCGTGTGGCAAAACTCGAATGGCGATAGGCAGGACATATTGCAAGACAGGACCCTACAAGATGGACCCCAAGAATTTAGCAACGGAGACCTTGGGAGAACAAAAGAGGTATTGGAAAACCCCAAAAGAGATGGTTCCAAAGACATAGTCGCTGTGGGGGGTAAAAACTAGCTGCAAGTAGCAACCAACCGGAGGAAATGGAAAGAAGGGAAAGAGGCCTATCCTTATCCAGCAGTGGAGGTCAGAGGGCTTATGAAGAAGAAGAATGTCATTCAATCATGAACCTCGATAGATTTTTTGACATCTCATCAAAGATGAAGAAGAATATGAAAGTCTGGGCATTTACGGGGCTGACGACCATCATAGGCTGGTTAAAGTGATTACTTTACACACACGTAACATACACCAATTCTACCCATTATTGACAACCACACTACTCAAATTCTTGGAAGTTCTATATATATGAACCAATTTAGAAACCTTGTTCTTGAATCACTAGAACTTCACTAGAGACATCTATTGGTGAGATGTAAAGAAGCTTTTTACTAAGCAGAAACTCTTATATTAGTATGTGAGGTCCGAATCCTGGATTACAATCACACACATGAGAAACGCCAGAAAATACCGTTTTCATTTTTATTTAAGCTTATAATTGACCAGATAATTTATTTACAACATTTTGAGTGTGTCCAAATACTTGCTCACAAAATCTAAAATATGAAAACAACTCCTGTAATTGGAGATAATCCAGATTTTGTGAACAAGTATTTGGACACACTCAAAATGTTGTAAACCTCAATAGATATTCTATTTTAAAAGATGAATCGATGTACGATACCCGGGGCCGGCTCTCTTCCTGGCCAGGTGGAGCAGCTTGGACTGGCGGGTGGCGATGAGGCGCGCGATGCGGTTCTGGTAGCGCGTGCGGCCCGTGGTGGCCCTCTTGGGCGGCAGCGGCAGGAAGTCGGCCAGCAGGCGGTCGCTGTCGCTGTCCTCGTCGCGCGGGGGCTTGCGGCGCCCGCGCGACGCACGCGGCCCCGGGGACGCGCCCCCGCTGCCCGAGTCCGTGTCCTCGGCCGACCAGCCCTCGATCTCGCGCTGGACGAGTGAGTCGAAGAAGGCCATCATGCGCGGGTCCTCGCTGGTCGACTGGTCCGTGTAGTTGTGCGATATGTACTGGAAACGGAATAACCTGTTCTGCAATAACACACTTGGAAACATTGAAGAAAATAAGAAACTAAAAATATTAACAAAAGTAAGAAAATTAAATTAGGTGTTCCCGCACCTAATTTCATCACCAAACTACATGAATTCAAATTTCTTCTAGAAATTCTTTCATACACCGGACTACTCATAGGACAAATCGGCTATCCAAACTTAAAACATAGTAAGGGACATTTTTTTTGTAGCACGTTTTTTTGCATTTTTGGACTAAGTAGAATCTACTTAGTCCAAAAACGCAAAAAAAACATACTACAAAAAAATGTCTCTTACTGTGTTTTGAGTTTGGACAGCCGAAACGTCAGTGACTTCCTTCTGCAATTTATAAATGAATCAATCAATTTACAATTCACAAGAAGAAATAACTATCAATTATCCGATGTAATAATTAATGTATAAACAAATTCCTTGATGAAAGTCTGAATTAACTGCCCCCGCCACGACTTCAAAAAGAGAGTTGTATTGTAACAAAGAAGCAATGGAGTTCCCATTAAGCATTAGGGTTAAATAAATTGTTATTTGTTGTACACTATAAAGAAAGTGACAAACCTGTCCTGTACTGTAGACTAAAGACACATATTCCTCGTGAGAGAAGACGGCTCGAGGGTTCTCATTCCCAAACTGTTCTTCCAGCAGATCTCCGTAAGTTCCGGGAATTTCCATTGGGGACCAAGTCTACAACAACAACAGTAAAATGTACTACATAATATGTCATATTAAATTATTATTTCTATGTCGGATATTCTTCTTTTTTCAGTCTTAGTCCTCATTACTTAGAGTTATGTTCTTGTCAAAGCAATGAATCTTCTCCAATTATCCCTTGACTGCGCTGCACGTAGCGCTCCGACCACTAAAGTGCTTGCTGCCATTCAAGTGTAACTACTGATGAATGGACTCGTTGGTGCATCTAGCTGCCCATGGAATTCGGAGCGTGCACTTTATCTTTAGTGTAAATAGCATTTTTCAGCATAGAGAAAAATAGAGTAGATCTAACACCTGACATGCTTTATCTCGGTGTTGTTACTCACACCTGTCGGATATAGAAATAATGAAATCATGACTATTACCTTAATTATTTTCTCAACGCCAGAGGAAGCTATGACGCAGTACTGCGGATTGTACCGGACTTGATTCACTATGGACCTATGTCCATATAGCACCATATGTGTCTCATCCACCCAAACACCTAGAAAAAACAAACTTGATGTCAAAAACACGCACATTAGCATAAGGATAAAGCAGAGCGTTATAGAGTTATAATAGAAGGAAAATGGAGGTGAAATAATAATAAATAAAATAATAAAATCCTTATCCGCACCCCAATGGTGCATAGGGCACTGCTTCATATAAACACAGTGTTATCTTTGTCGTTTACACGAGAAGGAAAGGGGATCAGCCCTCCGCTTCAGGTACCAGTCCAGGGTAATATTAAATAAATATTACAGTGAGAAATCACTTATATTTATTTGACCCCCCCTGGGAATCGAACCCGGGACCTCCAGAACGGTAGCTGAGCGTGCCGACCATTACACTACGGAGGCGGAGATAAAATAGAGAACGGAAACAATGTCCATGTTTTCATTCCAGTAAGGGTGTGCAACTTGAGTGAGTTGCACACCAGTACTCATACAAGCCTACCTAAGTTTCACACTGCTAATGTGTCTCTAGGAATTTATAAGGGCACCTTCGTCATCAGGTATTCTCCACATGTAGAGGTTGAAGTCATCCGAGCCGCTGAGTACGAACTGGTCTTTATCCCCGGCAAAGCAGCAGCTCTTCATGGTGCATGAGTTGTAGTAGTCGGGGTGGTAGAAGTGGGCGCGGGGCTCGGGGGCCGTCGTGGCGTACAGCACGGGGGGGAGGCGCCGCCGCAGCGCTAGCAGCTGTGTCCCCCGCGAGTTGAAGCGCACCGACATGCAGTTGTGCGAGACGCCCGTCGCACCGCCGTAACGAATCACAGGGCTGAAAGTGCACAAAGATGAGTGTCTTTTGCATTCAAACCTCAACCTTAAACTCGCAAACTTCAAGAAAGTCTGTCTTCAATTATTAGAGATATAAACATAATAAGATATATGGTAATATGTGAGCTCTGCTAAGAAAGCCAAAAAATGTGAATAACATTTTAATTTACTTTATTATTAGTTTAAATGTGTCAAAATAATCTTATTTAATGTTAATTGTCTGTAATACTAGGTGAATATTTCTAGATATTGTCATTTATTTTCATACCTAAATTTGGGCATATTTCATTAAGGCGAGGGTTGTCCCGTTAACCCAGTAAGATGAACAATTCCATTTGCCACAATGAGAATTCAATATCGTCACAATGACATGTTGGTCATCATTTTTAATTTGTTGCCGACGGATGTTAGAGGTCAAAATAAAATATGGAACAAAAGCAAAATAAAGGAATGGGTAAATGATCAAGAGCTAATTTTATGAAAATTGTAAAATGTTTATATTCTTCATTTTTTTCTTTTTTTTTGTGTCTATATTAGGTTAAAATCGTTAAAAACAATAAAAAAATTATTTAAAAAAAACTCCACCGACAAGACACACAAGGTGGCTTGGTGGGTCTCTGAAAAAAAAAAGTTCTAAATGTGTATAAATTGTGATTTAAATGTATACAAAAAAAAAATCTCCAGATTCATGATGTGCGTAGCAAAAAACTTGAAATCCTACAGAAATTATTACTCCTTGTAAATTTTCAAAAGAAATTAAATAAAACTTGCAGATTGTATTAAAAACAGCCTAAATCCTCTTTCTCAGAAAGCAAACCAGTTAATTAAGTAAGGTTATAATTAATTCAGATATATGTATAGTAGAAAATATATCAATTTGAATGGTAATAAAATAGGGGCTAACTATTTAGGTTTTCTAAGGTCCCAGAGGGTAGTCCCATCCTGAGCACTTGCAGCCGCCAGGAACTTGGACTGTGAGGGGTGGAACACCACGGCGTGGAAAGCTCTTCGACTGCGGGACAGCACCAAGGATTCTGCAATGCAAATATGCTTCATTATTGTGGGATTTTTACAGATTCTAAAGTTCAGTAGAAGCAAGTGTGTACATATGTACACAATTAATATTAATACTATGCTGTGTTCTAGTCCAATCAGAATTCTTTTGTTTGGCACCGATATGAATGATTCAGATCATTTTGCTTGTTCCCGGGGGTTTTACAGGTTTTCCACAGATCATAATTGTCGAGTTTTACTATGTACATAACAAGATATTGTCGTATGGTGTTGGATAGTTTAGGCAACTTGATAATTTTGACACCAACTTGGTGTCGCCAGCATTTGCATGACAGTTTCACAGGACATCATAGTGTTAAGAACTTTTGAGTAAAGTGCAAAAAAGTCTACAAATAAGTATTGATTTTCAGGTTTTAGCTTTCTATAATAAGGTCATAAAAGATGAAGATTGATTGTGAGCAAAAACATGTCACATGGGTCATTTAATTTAAAAAAAATGTAATTTTAGATCTGTTACTGTTATTTAAGTAACTATCAAATCAAAGATTACGCTACAATTCATTATTATTTACATGATAAGAGTTATAAATTTATGCAAAATACATAAATGAGCCATTACACATACAATACAGTGCATATTTTCATGCATAGCGGTGACTTGTATTTTCTTGTTTGTGTGTGTTTACATTATTTCTTATAATTTAAAACAGGTTATTTTATCAAGTACCTATTAATTCACTAAGTGCTACAATTTATTAATGATAATTTTGATACATATATTGACTGGCAACTTTACCATTAACTGACTGCCTAGTGTCGAATATTAACAGCCGACCATCGTTCCCAGCTGTGGCAATACTACGGGGGTCATACGGATCTACTGACACTCCGCACACTGCCTTCTGATGAGGAAGCAGTTCCACTATGCCCTTTCTGTAAATATGAAATCTCAAATAATCATCAACCGGACAGTGAGAGTTTTCCGAATAAAAAAATAAAACATTGAATGAATAACTTTATTTATAACATTGAGTTATTTTATTTATTACTAACTTTATTTATTACAAATTATTACATAAAACACTTTTTAGCACTTAAGTTTATTTATGACTGCTAGTTTCAAACTAGTTTATTTTTCCTTTATTTTCAAACTCCGCCCTCTTGACTAACCCTCCCTCCCTCTAACTTACCCTTCTCCTTATTTATAGAACAGTTTATTATTAATTATGTTTTAGTTTACATTTAGAGCTGAAGATGGAAGCTTAGCTTCCGAAACTAGCGGTCATAAATAAACTCAAGTGATAAAAAAAGTGTTTTCTTGAATAATTTTAACATGTCTTATCACAAAGTAAATGCTGAAACAATAAATAAATATCTTGTTTAATAATAATAAATAAAACCCTTATCCGCACCCCAATGGTGCATAGGGCACTGCTTCATACAAACGCAATGTTATCTCGATCGTTTACACATGAAGGAAAGGTGATCAGCCCTCCGCTTCAGGTACCAGTCCAGGGTAATATTGAATAAATATTACAGTGAAAAAATCACTTATATTTATTTGACCCCCCCTGGGAATCGAACCCGGGACCTCCAGAACGGTAGCCGAGCGTGCTGACCATTACACTACGGAGGCGGACAATATCTTGTTTGATACCTCTAAATTTCTCTCTTGATTTTCGTGGTTATTTAATATCTCGATATTTAAATGTACCATGAGGCGTAAGTGTGGGAATACAAAATCAATTTTAAGTAGTCAGGGTCGATGGGTATTTTCAGTTTCAATACAAAAAAATTATTCAGCGCACACTGGAATTTCGATAATATAATCGACAGTGCAGTTGATTTGAGGCAGAGTGTGTGTTTGAGTGTAGTATTAAGGAGCCTGAGTGTGGGAATTTATTAGCGATCTAAAACAGTCAGGGGCAATAACTGAAATCTGGCACAGATGGGTTTCTCCAAGATAGTCGCGAGTGAGATTTTGCGACTATCTCAGAGAGACGCGTCAAATGGATTGGTCACGTATTGCAACAGGAGGGTTTCCCGCACCTGGTGACAGAAGGAATGATCAAGGGAAGTGTCGGGTTGTGATCCCGTGGTTAGTGTCGCGGACTCTTAAGTCAGAGTTTCTTGGTTCGAACGCACTCTACCACAATTTGATACCTATTTCTAATAAGCCGCTAGGCTCACAGAAATAGTATGAAATTGAAATATTTGTGTCAATAATAAAAACACAATAATTTCTGATTTAAAAAAAAAAAAAAACAAGAAAGTAACGCCAGAGGATGCCCACGCCGCAGATATCTTTGCGAATTGCATGAGGATATGGGCTGTTCAACGTATGAAAAGCTGAAGAAGGCGGCGCATGATGGACCGGAATGGTGAAGGAGGTGTAATTTTTTGCTGCAAACCAATCCACAAGATTGAGACCACAGAAGAAGATGGGTATTTGCAGTTTCAATACGAAAATCTAGTTTGGGATTGGAATTTTAAGCATTTAATCAACAGCCGCAGTTGATTTGTGGCAGAGTGTGTGTGATGAGATTTTTAAATAGAAACTTTAGAATGCCTAACCGCGGCAGCATCAAGCAGTTGACCCCAACTGTTTGAAGGTTCTAGTGTATTCTCGCATTAAGTAGTAGTACGGGTCTCACGTTTCTGTGTCGTGCACGATGACCTGGTCGTCATTGCCTCCGGAGTATATCCTGGAGTTATCGGGAGTGATTGCGAGACAGAACACGTTGGAGAGGTGCTGGCCGGCCATGGACTCCGGCTGGCCGTGCTCCAGCAGAGTCTCCCCAAACTTCCATAAAATGACCCTCCTGTCATCTCCACCTGGTCATGAATAAGATAAGATACCATGGATATTATATTATTATATTATATTATTCAATACATATCAACCACCAGTTCGAATTCAGTACAAAATAAAAATATTAACACATTTCCGACAGTTGTTTTTTTTTGCCTGCGGCCGCCGGCGACGGGATTTGATAATTGTGTGCATATAGTTTAGACTTTAACAAAAAGATTGGTACATATATTCATATAAAACCTTTAAATATTTCCTTCATTTCTGACTTTGAAATGAGGCCGGCGCAGAAGGTAAAAATACACTTCCTGTCCTTATGCATCAATCGAATGGGTGGAAATACCTTTCCCGTCCTTAGTGATGTTCCAATTTCTAATGTCTACCATTCCCGGCAGACATTGGAGATTGGAACATCAAGTTATGAACTCCCGGGAAAACCAAAAATCCCGGCAAATAAATGGATTTACAATTTTGGGTTACAAATTGATCCAAATTGAAGAACTTTATCGTTGGGTTTTGTTTGTAGTCCAAATCATTTGTCACTCCGAGAATTCTTAAGGCCACTGTATATGCCAATTTGCAGATAATCATTTTAAACATTATGAATACCTTGGCAACACCAAGCAAAACCAAGTAAGTATTCACAATACTCTTTGAAAAAAATCTTGTTGATTTTTTTTTCTAATTACAGGGTTAAGGTACTTGAGCAAAAATACTGCATTTATCCAATTTTATGGACAAATTTAAAAAATAAATTATTAAGAATAAAATATGGTTAAACTTTTATATTACGAAGTAAATCACAGCAAAAAGTTTGTTATATAGAAAATTTGTAATAAAAAATATTTTTAGTATTAAATAGAATTACATACATATGAATATACTAGGAATATAGTCTAAGATATTTTGCAGCACTGCACGCTTCAATATTTTCTCGTTTATGTAAAAATTGCATGGTTTTATTTAAATTCCTGGAGTAAACTGAAATGACAGTTAATTGACAATGAAATATAAAAATCATATGGAATTTTTAAATATGAATTGTAACTATAATTTTTTTTAACAACGAATTATTTATTGATGTAGAATAAAATAACAGTATCTAATTTATTGATGTCCTACTGAAGATATATTTTTTGTATCCATTAGCTAAAATTCTAAATTAGTATGTACTGATCGAATCACAGCAAACACTTTGTAAAGTGATGGTTACATAGAAGGAAAAATCATGAAGAATATCTTTTAACTTCTATTTTCAAAAATTATTTGTTATTAGGAGAGTACCTACATATATAGAAATTCATTATTCGGAGGTATATATCACATATTACATTGTTGTTGAGTGAATTTTTTAAATCATCAAGTATAAGATATTTCCTTTTAAATACCCATTATGTTAGGTACTTGTTTTATTTTGGTTTATGGCAGCTGATGTGTACAAAGAAGAGTTATGTGACAGTACTATCTGCATATTTTAATAATAATGAATTTTATTTGTCTCAATTTATTTTACACCATATTTGAATGCTGTGAAAACAAAAGCACCTTAAGATAAAATTTTCATCTCCAGTAATAAGTATCTCCGGTGTAAACCGTGTGATATTTTAAATGCATGCAGTAATATTACTTTATATTTTAGAAATCAATTATTTAAAAAAAGGTGACTATTCCATATGGAAATAATTTTATGTAGTCTGAAATTATAGAACTTTCCAGAAAAACAAATTGGGTGATTATTTTTGTTTAAATTTATGATACATTTTGTGTCAAAACGATCATACGAAATCTAGCATTTAAATATAAACATATAATAAAGATTGATATTTGTATCGATTTATTTATTAAGTAACTGTATTTTTTGCGTTACAATTAAATAATTAATGGAATAAGCTCATTTAATCAATAATAGCAAATAACAACAAAAATTATTTCTCTAATTTATAATTAAATGAAAATGATCAAAGTAAACAAAAGTATCAAAACATTGTTCAATATTGAATTACATAGACGATAATTTTTGACAAACGCACATGCCATTTTTGAAATAACTAAATATAGCTTAATTAGACGCAAATTCGAATGCGCATGTAAATTAAGAAGACAACTACTATTTTATAATTAATTCTGTCGACACGTACCTGACAGAAGAAGCTGTCCATCGTCTGAAAATTCGATGGCATTTACACACCCATAGTGGCAGACCAAATCTTTTTTAAACAAGTTCTTAGCGACCCGCAGACGTTCGTCAAATAGTTTTGTTTTAATCGAGTGCAAGTTTCCGTTTTCTCGCTGTACAAGGTATGGAACGGGGTTCGCAGGTGATATTTTTGCAGCCATCACTGAGACCGCCTAACCGTGCATCACGAAGCGTGAGATGATAACCTGACGTTTCCGCGATGCGCCCGTGTGGCGCGCGATCAGCTGTAATTATTTATTTTTTCGGCCGCCAGCTGATGTGTCGTGATATGGCGCATGCGCGCAGCGGGAAAAATTGAATAAAAATGTTGGCTAACTAAAAATAAAAACTATATTTTTCATATTAAAAGCATTGTTAGCTTTATGGTGACACAAAAAAACCGGAACTTTTTGACAATCTAATAAAATCAGAAGCAATAGAAGAAAAAACATTTTATTCATAGTTATTGAAGCCCCAGAAATTGCCATTTAAGAAACATATATGAATTTATTAATTTATTTTTAATAACGTCCTTTAGATGTTAAATGCTATCCTCCTGTATTCTATATTCTATATATTCTGTAAAATCCTATGTTGAGATTTCCCATTGACCGCTGCAACATCTCAGCTGGCATATAATCGATTTCATACTAAATTCTCTGTTTTAACTCATTCAGATTTCTTGGTCAAGTCGTGTACACTACTCTTGAGAAAACCTCACAATAAAAATCACAGACAAATCTAGCGACCAAATTTTGAAATCACTCTTGCACAAATTCCATTGATTGCCGTCCAGTTTGTGATGTGGCTTTTCCTTCAGTTGTTGCACTATCTGCGGTCGTTGGTTTCTTATTTAGGTCAGATCTAGTCTTTTCAAAGCTGTGAATCCAATTTTTTATCGCATGTTTTGATGTGAGTTGTAAAATTACTAAAATTTTCAAAAATTCCCTTTATTCTGTGTCACCCTATATAACACTCTTCTTATCATTCTGTATAAATGGCAGACTGTAACTATTTCCTTTTGGTTTACAATTGACCTGATGATGGAATGATTATTCCTAAACTGGTAGTCACGAGGTAGTGTTTTTTTAAGTGGTATTACACAAAGTGAACGATGAATGATAAGGAGAGTGTTATGAAAAAACTAGCCTACTAAAATTGATATGAAATTTACTTTCGCTTTTCTAGGTCAATTGCTTGTACCTTAACCTTACCCAAACTCATTTAAAAATCGAGGATTAAAATTAATATTATCAGGAAATTCCTACATATTAGCAGTGTACTAGTTACGCCTCATGGTACCCTAGCCATCATACTTTTCTTTTACGATGCATCAGTAATGTTCATTTATTTGCTTCATCTGTGTTTTATCGCTATATCCAGGAATCTAGAATGGAAGATTTTTCTTCACACACATCACCATCTTCCCCTGTCAGAAATGCAACCTAGAGTACGCAAATGATGCTGTTGTAATTGATGACTCCGCCAAGAGTCTTCAATTAATTGTCGATAGGGTGAATAGGTATTCTACGCTCATGGGGCTTACAATAAATGTTGTCAAAACCCACGTGTTGTGCAACAGCTTATGCCTAGATGCCCAGCAACACTTGACGTTGAGTAACCAGCTCATCGAAAGGATTGAGAGTTTCAAGTACTTGGGAGTGTACATAACTGAAAATGGCAGCCTTCAAAAGCAACTGAGAGAGGTTTAGGACTGCACGGTATTCAACACTATAAAGGCTGTCTGGAGATAGGATTTATACTCGGTGAAGACCAAATGCCGCCTATTCAATGCCTGCATTGCTCCCATTCTCTTATACGGCTGTGAAACATGTTACCTTACAAGGGGCCAGAGCAGCCGTGTACTTAGCTTTGAGAATAGGTGTCTGCGAAGAATTTTAGGCATGTGGTGGTTTGACTTTGTGAGGAATGAAGAGATTAGGTGTAGGACGCAAATCTTCGAAGTACTTCGCATGCCTCCCGAGAACTTGAATCAAGCTTACCTCTTTTACAAGGTATGAGGTTCGCGCAGTCCAGGACGAGCTCTGCTAAAAATTCATCGGCAGCTCTTATCTGAACTTCGGGGCATAGACCTGACTTTTTTCTTATGAGGTCAAGGGATCTTGCATCCCTTATGCCACTGCAACCATATTTGGTCTATTGTGACCTCTCTCTGTATCATAGCTAACTCTCAAGACCTACATGAGTCATGTAACTCACAACCTGTCTTGGTGGTCAGAGCTTCACCTTCTCAGAGTCCAGTAAACCTGACTTGGGAGGATGCAAGGTAGCTGGCGGCTGACAGAAAAGTCTGGAGACAGTTGTGGACTTCACATGCTCCACATAGGAAGCAGATATGGTTAAAAAAATATATATGCACCAATAAATATATAATGTGTAAATTCTGTCAGAGTGAGAGTGAAAGGTGTGAAGTGAAAAAAAAATGCTGGAAAATATATTGATGGTTGATAAGGGTCAATAAAAATAATTTCACATTACATATTACTAAAATATATGTTTATTATAAAAAAATAGGTAGGTACATATTAAAAATAAAGAAATGAAACGGGAGAGAACATTTATTCAGTAGACATAATTTCAGCTTGCGAACTGTAGACATGCTCGTAGCCAAACTTCATGATGTACTGGAACACTTTGTCATCCACCAGATCTGCAAGCTCGGGGGAGCTCATGAGGTCCTCCAGGGGAATTAAGTACTCTTCTAGATTGCAGTCTGAAAAAAAAACAATGAAAGAGGATATGACAAGGCCCAATATTTCATTCTGTTAAAATAGTGGACTGTATAAAACTGATTTTTTGAGGAATTAAGTCTATAGGAAGAATGCTACGTAACTTCTCATAAACATATTACAATATTTATTGATTTGGCATTAACTTTGTGGAATGACATGTTAATTATTGAAAAAAAATTAGCACTTGTATAATACCACTAAATGAGTTTTATTATACCTGTTTTGAATATTCAAAGCATTAACTTTGTGGATCATATTCATATATTATTTTGAGAAATAAAAAGACTTTGTTTTTTGATCCACTCACATTTTTATTAACAACCAACTAGATTCAGCAACAACCTGTTGCCCTCTTCAGGGTTTAATTTAATTTAAATGAAACCCTGAAGAGGGCAACAGGTTGTTGCCGAAACTAGTTGGTTGTTAATAAAAATGTGAGTGGATCATAAAACAAAGTAATTTTGTTTCTCAAAATAATTTATTATACCTATTTATTATCCTACCAATCTATATATTATGCCTGAATATTTTTTTTGCTCGTTAGTTTTGCTATTCACCTGTAGATGAAAGCAACTGCAGTTTTCGAAACTAGACATGTGTAATGAAATAAAACTCATTAACACCTTAATGACTGCATGTAAATGTATGTGAGATATATAAGCCTATAACCGCATGCATCGGAAATTTTGTCCGAAAATTCATCTGTAATAAACATAGAGGCAAAACCATCTCCATTTTCGGAGTTGTCGGACCATAAAAAAATTTCACAGACACTCAAGATAAGCCAAAGTAGATGACTCTCCGGCAGACCACCAAAGATATGGATTGACAGCTGGGAATCAACATCGTATGTAGGAGGCTAATCCCTCTTAAAAATAGGCCAAAATGCCTACAACACTAAGAAGAAAGAAAAATTTAACTCTAGTTTACGAAGAAAAATATCCTAAATATTCGCAGTCTCTGCCTGAAACCAGGTGCATGTTATAAGTGATCATAACATACAAAATTATTGATGTAACATATCGCTCACTCCTTTCAAGAACGTCATAAATCAAAATACTTGATTTTTCAGGAGAATGTTTTTAAGTTTAAAAATATAATGCAATGTATTAGAAATAAATATCAAGCCACTTATTAAACTTTTTACTATGCAACAGATCTTTTGAGGTAAAACCTGAGGGTTTTTTCTGCATTTGAAAAATATTTAGTATATTAAAAAAAATAATTAAACAATACCTTTTCTTCAAAATGCAAAAACAACACTTTCTGCCCTGTAGCGGGTAAATATTAAGTTAAAAATATGGCACTTTTGCTGGGATATAGAATATTTTCTGGGCATTCTGAAAGCATGCACAACTGGAAATTGACGATTTTTGATTTATGACGTTCTGGAAAGGAGTGAGCGACATGTATGGTAAATGCCCACTTTTTAGTATGGAGAAAAATATCTATATTTATATATATATTTAAAAAAAAGGAATAACCCGCAAAGCCTCTATTAGAGTCTTGTCCTCAGGTAGAATAGTAAAGATAGGGAAGGTCAATGAGGAAAATACATCACAAACACCCAGACCAATTGAAAATAAATCTTTCTCAAATTTATTTTGCAATTGGCGGGAATCGAACCGCGACGCCAGTTTGAGCGTCTACCCAACTACGCCTGTCTATATAATTCTGGTTACGTTATGTTGGAAGTGGTAATTAACAAACCCATAATGTGCACGGTGTCCACGACCCTGAAGAACATCTTGTCGCGGACGGTCTGCAGGGGGTCCGGCGGCGGCGTGGCAGGCCACGGGTCGGCCAGCAGCGCAGCGCACCACACTCTGCGCCGGAGCTCCGCCACCTCACTCCGCGCCGCCTGCTCCTCGCATGCTCCGAGGCGGAGTGCGCACAGTTCCAGGGCGCGAGCGTAGTCGTACTCCGTCAGCGAGGAGCCTGGGTATGTGATGTACATCTGGGGCAGAGATATTTGTGTTATACTTTTTTTTGCAAATTCATCTGGTGATTTTATTTAATACCAATAATTTTTGACAATAAGTTAAAAATAATAGTCTAAAAATAAAAATGTGTAGAATATATGAAGGAGTTTACTATATTTCAATTTGAATTTTTTAAAAAATACTTTCTAGCTGAATGCAATGAAAATTTATTGATGCACTTAGTATACAACCCTTATTAGTATGCTAATTAGAGTTGTTGTTAATGAAAAAAAATGATTAATCGCCAATAATGTGTCGATTAATAATCAATAGTAAATATAAAAAAAGACAAATACCACTTAAGTCATTATATACAATAGGGCTTCATCAATTTATCATGTCAAGTTGACATTGGTCAATGAATGGATCGCTAGAATGAACTAGATCAGTAATAGTATAACACTCCTTATCATCCATTGTTTACTTTGTGTAACACTCATTCCTGATTACCGTAATAATTTTATTGTAATGACCTGACAAAGGATTTTCCTAAACCGGTAGTCAGGAATAAGTGTTTATAAAAGTGGTATGTATTACACAAAGTAAACAATGGATGATAAGGAGAGTGTTTTATTACCATACCACAAAGTTATTAATGCTTTTAACATACAAAATACAGTAATAGTATTTTATTTGGAAAACCAACAGAACAATAACATATAATTATAAATCTTAATTATTTCTTAGCGTCTTTTACTTCTCTCCTCAAAAACCTTACGATTACCGCCTTTGGTTTGTTTTGGTTAGGCGGTTTTGGGGATACACGTGTAGCAAAGTCAATGTCGTCAGACTTGAGTTGAAGATTTACAGCCTCGGCTATCTTAAGTACAATTTCGACATTGTTTTCACCTTTACGGCAAGGAATGCCCTTTATTTCTACGTTATTCTGTCTTGCCCATGTGTCGTTCTGATCAGTATTCATTCTCAGCGTATAATTGTTTCCTTACATCCACAATGTCCTGGGGCTCCATGACCCTCATGGAGTCCGCGGAGAGCCCGTGGTGGGCCAGCAGCGGCGCGGGCAGGTTGTGATAGTCCTTCAGCAGCAGGCGTTGGTCGGCGGCGGTGACCAGCTGCTGGATGCTCTCACTCGGAGAGTCGCCGCCTTCCTCTGCGGCTAGGGCGCACAGCTTGGAGAGGGAAGCTTTCACCTGAATGATATGTTAATATTGCAGAATGATAATTCATATTTCATCATAATTAAAAAAAAATCATAATGCAAGTTTTGGTCCCTAAGATGATTTATCTTTTCCGTATTATGGACGTAAATGAACGTCGGTATGATTTTCCTCAAAGGAGTATCGACGTTAATGAATGTCGAAGTTTGTCTGTCCATTGGTATGATGTTACTTGTATAGCAATGACATCTGTGGATATTTGTATGTAATTTTGTCATAAAAAAACCAAGAGACGGAGAGTTAAATTTAAAAAAAATATTTTTACATAATTTCTATCTTCATAATACATAGATTTCGTGACTTTTTTATGTAAAAAGGACCCACTCCCTAGAGAGTCGGACATCAATTATAGCACTCCAAGAAAGATTAATTACAGACGGGCCTCGACTTTTTGCAATTGATTGGTTCCTGAAAATGTCTGTGAAAGTTGAATGTGCGAAAGTAGAGGTCATAAAAACAAAACAAAAATTGGTGAATACTTTCAGTTATATATTTATTTATCAATCACATACATACATAATAACGAAACAAATTAGATAGATCTATTCTTGATAGAGAATTGTATAACATGCCGTGTCTTTTTCAATTGCCATTCGTACTTGCGTTTTATGCTCTATTGGCATCACGTTCATCCATGATAGGCAAAAATTTAACATGATGCATTCATAATTTTTATGACAAATTCTTTATGATTTCAAACTCTTTTCGCCTTATTTTTTTTTTGCTTCATATGGATGAATTAGGTATTCATTGCATAAAGGTTTTGGATGAATAAAAATGAAGGTCAAAAAATTTACAAAATAGCCAATTCTGTGAAAGTCGAAGGCCGCCTTTACCCATCTCATTCGCTGATTGTGTTATTTTGTCACCAAAATATAAGTGTAATGGTCAGCACGCTCGACTACCGCTCTGAAGGTCCCGGGTTCGATTCCCAGGGAAGGGGGTAAAAAAAATGAGAGGGATTTTTTTACTCTTAATATTTATTCAATATTACCCCAGACTGGTCCCTGAAGCGCAGGAGTGATCACCTTACCTTCATGTAAGTAACGATCATGATTTACTGCGTCAATGCGATGCAGTGCCCTATCGGGTGCGGATGAGGGTTTGAATGAATGAATTGAATATATACAAATAATTTTAAAAACATTGCCATATACCGATTTGTATAATATGTACAATATAAAAAATGTATTTTTTTTGTGAATGTATCTATGTATTTGATCCCTTTTGAATTCTTAAACACTTGGAATTTAGAAAATGTTGTTAATCTTACATTCATCCTATGCACGGAGCTCTGTTCCAGTTGCGCCAGGTCCAACAGTGTGGTGGCTGCGTTGGCCCACTTGGCGTTGCGTATCTGGTGCAGCCAGAGCAGCTCTCCGCCCTCCTCTCCAGGGGCTGCGCCCTCGTCGGAAGCCGAGCGCGCCAGCCAGCGGGACAGCGCAGCTGCGTGGCGTGGGAAGGCCTTCAGCAGGGCCGACTGCCCGCCACGCCCGCGCTTCATGAACCACTTGAAGGCGCACTCCTGGAAGCCCTGGGGAGAAATAAGAGCTTTGCAATGAAGCAACATTCACAGGAAAATTTTAATTTCTCTATATGTAGTTAAAAAAAAATCCAATTTTCTCATAAATTTGTTCATAAAAAAACATTTGGTAACTTGAAATTTATATGACTGAATCTTTATTCATCATTCTGACAACAAGCAGTCAATAAGGAGATTGAGTGCTTATTGCACAAGCTTTTATGATAATAATATTTGTATGATTTTGTACAGCGCTGTTTTTGTAAAAAAAATAACATTAAGGTCGCTGTAGAAATATTTAAATATTTAAATAGCAGTATTGCTGTTTAAGGATAGAAGTTTAAATCTTTTTACTCTAAAATGAAAGGAATGCGGAACATCCACAGCATGTATGGACGGACCGCGCTTGCCGCACACGAATGCTACACACAAAGAGAATAGTGCGTAATAGTACATATTTACAAAAAAGAAATAGCATATTTTTAGTATGTTTTTAGCATTTTGAAAATTAGTATTCTGTCAGAACCTTGTGATTTTCGCGATATATTGAATGCAGTGAACATGTAAAGTGGAAATTATAAGACTTATAAATGAACTTGTAAATTACTGTTATGCTACTGAAATTACGGTACTTACATCATTTTCAAACTTCTCCATGTACTGGTAGAGTTTCTCTCTGTTGTTGGACTTCTCACAGATCAGGACTAGCATATCGAAGTCCTGAAATTTCTCTGCCAACATTGTGGCATGCTCGTATTCTTCATCATCCACTGTAAAACCAACATAAGGACATGTAATATTTAACAAAATATTTCAATCTAATTTGTATATTTTGTTGGCGAAGGAATTTTCTAATGGAATTAAATATAAATCTCCCATAACTACCTACATAGCTAGTGGTTCGTTCATTGAGCTAATATGGATGATTTATTTCAACATAAGTGTTTTTCTTAGGGTGGTGACAGACCGGAGCATTTCGTCGTAACGTAACGTCGTAACATCGCTTACGGTGAGCATCATCGAGCATCCGAAACTATGGATGGAGCGCTCGGCTCGCTGTACTGACTATGCGAATGCTCGCATCATAATGTAACACGTAACGACGAAATGGCTCTGGTCAGTCACTACCCTTAGTGTTATTATATACCAATTTCTTTTACCCTAGACTGGTACCCAAAACTATTATATTGGCTTTATTTCATTCTTTTGGTGGTAGATATTGTAGTGAATGTACCTAGGACATATAAAATAAAATAAGCTTGCTGTTTAAAAAATTGTAGATGTTAAATTCTTAAAAGAGACAAATTAATTATTGATTGATTTGGGATTAAATTTGCGGAATAACATGATGATTTAAATATAAAAATAAAACACTTGTGACTTCTTGAGTTTATTAATGTAAACATTTTACTATTATTATTATTTAACACCATCATCACCCGATGGTGCATAGGGCACTACATCATATAAATGCAGTGTTATCTTGATCATAAACACATGAAGGAAAGGTGATCAGTTCAGTCCAGGGTAATATTGAATAAATATTAGAGTGAAAAAAATCACTTATATGCATTTACATTTGACCCCCCCTGGGAATTGAACCCGGGACCTCCAGTACGGTAGCCCAGTGTGCTGACCATTACACCACGGAGGCGGATGAAACATAACCCACCCTTACCTAACCTAACGTTTCTTAACATTACTCAATACATACTAAGTTCTCAAAAAAAAAAGTAAGTACATACTAAGTTCTCAAAAAATAAGCTTATTTACCAAATGGCTGTATAATGGCGGTTCTCATCTTGGCGTACTCCTCCCGGGCGCCCCAACTTGCGTTCCTCTCGGCTGCCAACTGCAAGACCGCCCGGCCCAGAGAGGCGGCCTGGCCACGGAGCTCCACGCGCTTGTTACCGCCCACTCGCGACCGTGCTGATGTCAACGCCTAATAAAATAAACAAATTTTTACCAAATTGTCAAAAATTACTATAAATCATAGTCATATCACATCAGGATACAAAATTGAAACATTGGTGAGAGGATATATTATTACATGGTTTAACTGAAAAGACATTTCTATTATTTCAAAAAATTTCTTAATAAATGACGTAGTATACAGTAGGTATGATGACCCTTTTCTGGTTATGATACACTATACCAGGGGTTCTCAATCTTTTCAGCCCGCGGCGCACTTACAAGTTTAGTAATTTGTCATGGCGCCCCACTTTAGTAAGCTATTTGAAATAGATATAGTAGAGCGCCACCCAAAGAAGCCGTGGCGGACATTTGAACGATGTTATATTTCATACATATTGCCATTGATGGGCCTTTTAAATAAAAAAAAAATTGATAATATCTTACACACACTGTGTTTCATTAAAATTTAAAGACAGGAAGTACTTAATGAAAGACCCTGTATATATTATAATAGAAAGAAATAGGTACCTACAATAATAGTAGCTGGGTAGATAGGCACAACAGTTTGGTTCCCCAATTTTGGGACACTGTCTGGCAATTCGTATGACCGTGTTAATTAAGATTAACTGTATTTATCTGAAATATTTTTTGGTATAATATACTCGGGTGATAGAAAAATCAGTGATTAAAGTTATACCTGCGCCATTGTGGCCCACGGAGCTGCCTACTAGAATCATACGGGCCAGAATGTCTGGTCTACAGAGTGGTAAGAGTTAAGTATAAATGTAAAGATGTAAGCATGTAAATATTGATACATAATAATAAAAGTGCCAACTTAGAAAATAGTTTTAATAGTTCTACTAAAAGAAAGTAGTAAATAGCGGTACTTGTTGATCGAGGAGTGCCCGCAGAAGTCCCCCCGCCCGGGGGCACGAGGTCCAGGTGGCGTGCTCCAGGCGCAGACGCGACGCCGCAGCCGACACGGCAAACTGCTCCGCGTGCTGCTGACGGAACTTCAGGACCTCTTGGATCACGGCCTGGAAGTCATTTTATCATGCTGATTGATTCTTAAGATTATATTTATTTTCATTAATTGATTCGGCAGTCAGTTTGTGGTAAAATCTATACATTTTTAATCTAAGTTTTACTTAGTAAATAGCAGTATTTCTTAAAATCGACAATGACACGTGTTTTGATGTATTCCGCATCATTTTCAAACACTGTATACGGTGTTTGAAAATGATGTTCTTCATCCATTCAGGCATCTCAGCATACATTTTCAAACCCTTATACATTATACAATTTTGCGACTCTGTTTTTTTCAAAAACAGCAGTCATATTTTATCCTTATTTTTAGTACTATGTTTATGAATATTTTTGTTGAAAACTATTTTATTGTTAAAATATTTTGGTAATTTATCATAAAAAAATTATATATAAAGATCAACATATTATATTTAAGTCTCTTTTTTGTAGATAACCAGTTGAGTTTTTTTCTCATTTTTTCTATTTTATTTTATCTATTTTTCTTAAGTGCTATTCTCATCGCTTTATTTTGTATAATTTCTAACCCTTCACTGCATAGTGTATCAAATTTGTTACATACCCAAAAGTTAGTGTTAAAACGTTCTTTAAAAATATAAGCAACCATTCTTTATTGTTACTGATTAGTTACATCCATAACTCACGTATATAGTTCATAATTTAGCCAAAAGACGCGCTTTAAACGCCAAAATAATAACTTCACTTGTCTCTCGAAGACGAACTGTCAATGCAGTCATGCAGTCATGCAAAAAAAAAGTCATGCAGTGAAGGGCTAATCTATTTCAATTTCCCTCATTTGCCAAAAATAATACTGTTGAGCAGTAATCTATGTTTTTTTTTTTTTTTTTTAAACCCTTATCCGCACCCAATGGTGCATAGGGCACTGCGTCATATAAACGCAGTGTTATCTTGATCATTTACACATAAAAGAATTGTGCGCAGTGTTATCTTGATCATTCACACAGAAAAGGTGATCAGCCCTCCGCTTCAGGTACCAGTCCAGGGTAATATTGAATAAATATTACAGTGAAAAAATCACTTATATTTATTTGACCCCCCCTGGGAATCGAACCCGGGACCTCCGGAACGGTAGCCAAGCGTGCTGACCATTACACTACGGAGGCGGACATCTATATGTGGAATAAGCATATTATATATTAGTCTCTCACAAAAGATTATCCCACAGTAGATTATCCCTCCAGATCCCAACACAGACAAAACAAAGAAAGTAGCCAGATAGAGAAGAAAAAATCCACTCGATGATTTATAAATCTTGTACATTATAAGCAAGGTAAAAAATAATGCAACTCCCTTATAAAAATTAAAAAGAAAACTATATCACTCGTCATATAGCGCCCTCCCTCTCACTCACCAGCAGGACCTGGTTGACCTGCGACAGCAGCGCGGCGAGGGCTGGGTGCTCGCAGCCCGAGGCGTCCTGCTCGCCGCACCACTCGCACAGCCTGATGAGCGCGCGCTGCATCTCGCTCGCCCGCTTGTAGAACAGGTCCGACGGGGACAGCGCCGAGCTCGTGAACTCTTCATCCTCGGATTGGGACATCACCTGAACCAATTTTAAGATTGACAATAATATTTGGTTTACAGCGCCGAGCTTGTGAACTCTTCATACTCGGATTGGGACATCACCTGAACCAATTTTAAGATTGACAATAATATTTGGTTCACAGCGCCGAGCTTGTGAACTCTTCATCCTCGGATTGGGACATCACCTGAACCAATTTTAAGATTGACAATAATATTTGGTTCACAGCGCCGAGCTTGTGAACTCTTCATCCTCGGATTGGGACATCACCTGAACCAATTTTAAGATCGACAATAATATTTGGTTCACAGCACCGAGCTTGTGAACTCTTTTTCCTCGGATTGGGGCATCACCTGAACCAATTTTAAGATCGACAATAATATTTGGTTCACAGCACCGAGCTTGTGAACTCTCCTTCCTCGGATTGGGACATCACCTGAACGAATTTCAAGATCGACAATAATATTTGGTGCAAATACACATGAATCTCCAAATAATGTAGATTTTCGGCTATTATCAGAGATCAAATATGCCTAAACTTAAAAATAGATTTGCATTACTAGTACATGTATCGTAGTCATACAGGAGAAAGTGACCAAGTGCATTTTTTACAAAAACGTGATTATTGACTATTTGATATCTTACTAGCTTAATATTGCCCTGAAAAAATCCCAAAGGATTTTAAACTTGAAAGTATAATATATTGACTTGCTAAAAATGATTAACTGCATTGATGTTTATTTTCTTGCCAAGCAAAAGTGATTTAAATGGCCCTCCTTAACATCTTAAGTTTTGTTAGTTGGTCACTTTCTCCTGTACGACTACGATATGTATATTTTGTTCGCCTCCGTAGTGTAATGGTTAGCATGCTAGGCTACCTTATTGGAGGTCGCGGGTTCGATTCTTGGGGAAGGGGAGCAGGGAGTCAAATAAATAAAGTTTTTTTCACTCTAATATTTATTCAATATTACCCTGGACTGGTACCTGAAGCAGAGGGCTGATCACATTTCCTTTATGTGTTAATAATTAAGATAACACTACGTTTATTTGATGTAGTGCCCTATGCACCATTACACTATGGAGGCGGACAACATTTGTGACTAGACTTGAGTTATTCCGGATGGCGCAGGACTGCAAAGTTGCTAGAGTGATAGCCAACGTGTCGGGTTGTGGTCCCGTGGTTAGTGTCGCGGACTCTAAATTCAGAGTTTCTCGGTTCGATCCCACTCTGCTACAATTTGATACCTATTTCTAATAATGAGGCGCTCAGGCTCACAGATATAGTATGAACAAAATATTTAATTTCACAAGTTTGCTTTTGCTCTGCTGTAAAATTTGGTCTGAGACCGATATACCCCTTTGCCTTTACGCTGCCGAGATGTCAGGGGGACCTGACAGGGCACGAGCGGAAGAAGATGTGACGGCGGTGTGCAGCGTACCTCCTGTATGGCCGTGTCCACGGTGTGCTGGTGCTCGGGCAGCTGCTGCAGCGCACGCAGGGCGGCCGCGGCGGCCAGTTTCTCGGCCAGCTCGCGCAGCTGCAGCACACAGGGCGCCGGGCGCGCGCCCCCAGGCCGCGCCGCGCCGCCCAGCCGCGCCCACAGCCCGGCCGCGCGTGCCCACTCCAGCAGCAGCGCCAGCGCGCGTCGCTTGTCCTGCAGCTGCGCGCCGATCTGCAGTGACCCCGAGCTGCCCAGCGCCGAGCTCCCGGACTGGCCCCACCTGGACAAATATATTTTCATATTATTTTTTTTGAAAACACATTGCGAGACCGAGTAAGAAATACTGACATTCGAAGCATGTGTAAGACGGAGGATATTGTGAGGTGGGGACGACAACGAAGGCGATACTGGAAGGAACATATAAACAGAATGTCAGAAGACAGACTTCCACGTATCGCCCTCCAAGGCAACTCTGAAGGACGCAGACCCCCGAAAAGATGGAAAGACAGATGGGAGTCGACATCCCAACAGCGAAATGCGGAGGCACAAACAGATCCCTAGGATCTAAAAAAAAAAGAAGAAGTTTTTTTGACATCTCATCAAAGATGAAGAAGAATATGGAAGTCTGGGCATTTACGGGGTTGACGACCGTCATAGGCTGGTTTAAGTGAAGTATGTGGACACACTCAAAATGTTGTAAATAAATTATCTGGTCAAATTATAAGCTTAAATAATAAAAATGAAAATGGTATTTTCTGGCGTTTCTCATGTGTGTGATTATAATCCAGGATTCGGACCTCACATACTAATATAAGAGTTTCTGCTTAGTAAAAAGCTTCTTTACATCTTACCAATAGGTGTCTCTAGTGAAGTTCTAGTGATTCAAGAACAAGGTTTCTAAATTGGTTCATATATATAGAACTTCCAAGAATTTGAGTGGTGTGGTTGTCAATAATGGGTAGAATTGGTGTATGTTACATTGGTGAATGTAAAGTGATCACTTAAACCAGCCTATGACGGTTGTCATCCCACTTCCATATTCTTCTTCATCTTTGATGAAATGTCAAAAAAGATAATTTGAAAATAACTCCTGTAATAGGAGATAATCCAGATTTTGTGAACAAGTATTTGGACACACTCAAAATGCTGTAAATAAATTTTAACCAATTAGAAATGACGTAAGGACACCATATGTAAAATAATTTGGTAAGGATCTTGCATACATTTTAAAAGGTCTTTGCTAAATAAAACTTACTCAAATCAACCATAGATACTGCCGCAAACTTGCATATGAAGTGACGTATGAGTTATATCATTAACACACTTTGAACAGGAAAGGTATTTCGTTCGAAGAGAAAAGGTCGATTGATGCTTAAGGACAGGAAGGGTATTTTTATCTTCTGCACTGGCCTCATTTCAAAGACAGAAAAAAAGGTACGCTTTGCTAACGTACTGGAGGTCCCGGGTTTGATTCCCAAGGAGGGTGTCAAATAAATATAAGTGATTTTTACTCTAATATTTATTCAATATTACCCTGGACTGATACTGAATCGGAGGGCTGATCACATTTCCTTCATGTGTTAACGATCGAGATAAAACAGCGTTTATATGATGCAGTTTGAGGAATATCAAAGAAAAGACCTTCTGGTATGGACCTGCATTACTTTGTAGGTATCAAGTTACTAATTGTCGTCCTTGGTAGCTATCCATATGAAATTGACTTATTTGTCTAAGTATGTTACCTGGGATCACTAGCTGGAATATCATTGACAAGATCTGTGGCGATTGTGATTAGGGTCCTATCGAGAGGGGTGTCCACGTCTGGTACTTCAGGCTCCCCATCTTGGTTTGACACGGGGAATAGATTTGAAAGAATAGTTCTGTGGAGAAATAAACACATAAAATTATACAGGTAATAATAACAGCTGTAATAATAACAGGAAAAATAACATTTTCTGTTTATTCGAATTTGTTAACTTTGTGGTATGGAAATATAACTCTCCTTATCATTCATCGTTCACTTTGTATAATACCAATTAAAGTGGTATTACATTAAGTGTAGGTTGAATGATAAGGAGAAAGTTAACATAGGTTTTATTAGTTAGGTTTATAAGATGATGCACTGCTTCATTGACACATACTGTTATGTGATTGCCGCAGTACGCGTTAGCCGCGTACTGTCGCAAGTCTGTCTTACATATATTTTTTTAAATATACACCCATAGATAAAAATGAAAAAAAAAGTTTTAAACAAAGCTAAGTTTAAGTGAAACTGATCTTGCAAAAAGCATGCTGTACAACTCCAAGTGAATTATCTTGAATGGGTAAAATAGTTCATGTAATAAAATCCATTGAGAATTAAATCCATTGAGAAGTAAATCTCTCCTTAACGCGATTAAAAGCGTCTTTTACATACTGTTGGTAGATAACAGGAGATGCACATAAGCGTTCTATTTGCTTACTTTTAGTAGAACGCAATAAATGCCAAAAACATTGTACAGATTGGAATTGGGTTTGCGGTTACTTGTATTAGAATATGTACTAAGGGTCGAGCGGCAGACTGTGTATAATTAGGGTTGGGGTTGATGAATAAACTACCCAACAACTTTGTGTTAGTAAAAGTAATTACCTGGATGCAGCGTGCTCTCTCCTGATGTGGTGGAGGAAGGCGGCCTTCATCAACTCCGGAGCCGGGGCTCCGCTGGAGACAATGGCCCGAGGATCCAGCTCGTACAAAGAAAGGTGGCCATCAAAGGCTTCCGAGGGCCGTGGGGATGCCATGGGGCTGTCCAGAAAGGAACTGCAGATAGGATATGTACTAGTTAGAAAAATGCTTTATGGATCGATGCAATAAGAATTATATTCCAGATGCCACAGGGTCACGGGAGGCGGGAATTATATCTCCCAAGTGTACGGAAACAATCTAGCAGTACTTAACACATTGTAGTCGGGCGCTTCGAATAATAGACTCTAGCCTAAAGCGGGTGTTTTTCGCGATTGGCGCAAAAATATATCGCTTTCTTAAAATTGACACAATTTCTAAACCAAATAATATTTTCGATTGAAATTTTCAAAGAAATCATATATGACATTTGATCATCAAAAATAAATTATAATCATAATTTTTAATTAAGTATTTCATATTTCACAATTTTAGAAGCATTGTAAACTATAAAAAATAGTCTTCCCCTCCGAGGTATCATTCCCTATACAATGCTAATATATTCAAATAATAACACACCAAACAGTAAACAAAACAGTGCGAGCGGTATGAAAAATAGTCCAATACGTGAAATGGCTCAAACTAAACTTGAGATTGAGATCGCATAAAAACTCTAGATTTCTGGGGATGCCTTTACAAGCGACACACTAGCCAATCTGGACAAGACATCTTAAATAACGTCAACAGACTATCGCCTAGCACCCAGGTAACAGATTACCCTACAACGCGTTTTATTTCACGCTGATAACAAACCCGTATATTGCCGTTTCCCGCCGATAACCGACAGTCGACAAAAACGGCATTTGCCGTGTCCCGCAGTTGACCGACAGTCCGCGAAAAACGGCAAATGCCGTGTCCCGACGACAACGTGTTAATAAGTCGTGAGGAATTGAATAAAGAAGAAAAATTAACGATATTATTATTGATAATTATATTGGACACTGGATTATTCACCTTACGGATGAGATATCAATTTAAAGGTGTCTCAACATGCATCGTTCTCCCCTTTTTTAATGTATGAAAATGGAAATCTGAGCATCCCAGGGCTTACGACCTGACATTTGGCTGGCTTCAGCGATCATTTTATACACTTGTGCAATATCCACCATTCTGCCTATTATTAAACATCCACATTGCATTAATTCTTGAATCCTGTATATATGCAAAGGTCTTAGGTCCTACCGCATATGGATAGTCAATAATGGGCAGAATGTTACACAAAGTGTATAAAGTGATCGCTTAAGTCAGCTAAATGCCAGGTTGTAAGCCCTGGGATACTTAGACTTCCATCTTCTTTCGTAAAAAGGGAAGAACGACACATGTTTCTTATCAAGTCAAGACACCTTTTCAGAAATACTAATACTACCAGTTACCACTGTCAATATATCGGTGTGTACAAGGTAAAAAAAACATTTAAAAGTAACCTCCTGCAACGGCCGTATTTTGGATGATTGTCTGCATGTATTATAGTAATAGTTTGCTACCGAAGAACCTGCATTAACCAGGGAAAATATACTTTATACGGATACACGGTTGATAGAAACTTACGTATCATTTAGGGGGGTGTCATTCGGAGTAACAGATATGACTCCATTTGTTTTTGAGAAAAAGAGCGGCGTCCCAAAGTATAATCCTCCCCCAAGTATTTGATCGCCGTTACTATTAAATTCAATAACATCCGGCTTCTCGTTTGGTGTTACACCTGAAAAGAATAAAAAAGTACACACATAATTGGTAGTTGGTTATTACATATTGATGTTTTTTTTCTCCAATGTTTTGGGTGTGTTCAAATCCTGATTAAACAAATCTGGGTTTTTCCACTTATTTTATATTTTGATATCTCAACATAGATGTAGGAGAATATGGAAGTCTGGGTATTTACAGGGTTTACGACCTGCCATAGGCTGGTTTAAGTGTTATACACATGAAACATTCACCATTTTACATATGATTGATAACCACTACCCAAATTTTTGGAACTCATACTTATCATATTATTCTCGTTGCTTCATGTTATATCATTCATATCACTATGTTTTACATTATACAATTTTTCAACATTTTCCACTTTTCCATCTTTCTTATCAAAATTTACATTTATTTTGTTTTGATTCCATTGAATAAAAAAAATTCATTGATCCAAAATTTACAGAACCATTTATTACCAAAAAGCCTGCCTGTGCAGGACAATGTTCGTCGGGTCAGTTAGTCAACATATATATATATGTATATTTAAAAAAATATATCGAAATACAACTGAGAAGATTTTTACTACAATACAAACATTAGGTAATGTTGAATCAAGGCTGTTGCCTTCCGGTGTCGATATTACATTTGAAGCATTGAGATAAGTACAGTATAGTCACTCACACGAAACCACGGTGATGGAGTCCTTTGTGTGCAGGTAGGCGTGCGTGGGCGTGGCCATCAGGTGCACGGCCCCGTGGGACTCCGCCCCCAGCCCCACGGCCAGGGGAACCAGCCCCAGCAGCTGCCCCACCTCCCCGCTGCTCTCATCAACGCACATGTGCGCTGGAAAATATTACTCATTAGAAACAAGAACTGACACCACGAGAACAAAAAGCGTCCTGAGAACCACCGAAATGAAGACACAATTTTGCAACTATGCCATTGTAGACCTAGCACTTCGCGACAGAATAAGAAACTCTGAAATAAGAAGAATCTGCGTTGAAGATGTTGTGCAATGGGGAAGAGTAAGATGACGTTTCTGGAGAGATTATGCGGGAAGAGCAAGTATCGGATCGAGTGGTGAACTTTACTTTTTGAACAAATGTTTGTTTGGTCATCTAAATGCATATAATAATAATAAATTTGGATAATTTAAATAGTGCCATTTTCGTGAAATACTACCTCAAGGGCGCTTCACTGTGAATGAATGAATATGAATTTGATAAGTTTACCTAGAGCATATTTCATTTGAGAAGATCTCAAACTGTTGACTGCTGCAGTGAGGAGGAGCAACCCTTCATTCCAAGGCTGCATGTCGAAGATGAATACATCCAACAGGCCGGGATCACCTGGAAATGTAACAAATAATAAACAAACAAAATTAAATTGTTTTTTAAAGCTTTTGTCTAATTTGCCTGCACCACATATCGCTCACTCCTTTCGACAACGTCGTATATCAAAAAACTTGATTTTTCAGGAGATTGTTTTTAATGTTGAAAAATGTAATAAAATGTTTAAAAAAATATATATCAAGCCACTTATTGAACTTTTTACTGCGCAACAGATCTTTTTAGGTTAAACCTGAATGTTTTTTCTCAATTTGAATATTTAGTATATTTAAAAAAATAATTAAACAAAACCTTTTCTTCAAAACGCAAAAACAACACTTTCTGCCCTGTAGCGGGTAAATATTAAGTTAAAAATATGTCGCTTTTGCTGGGATATAGTACATTTTCTGGGCATACCGAAAACATGCACAACTGAAAATTAACAATTTTTGATATATGACGTTGAAAGGAGTAGCGATATGGGCAAAAAAGGGCCTTTGCGGATTGCGGACCTGCTACGGGCACCCCGCCAAAGAAATAGCACAAACTGATTTTTCTGTATTATTTAATGAGGTAGATGAATGTAACTTGCAAGGTGGCTCTATGTGTATGGAATGTAATTAACTCTGTCTAAAATTAGATAATATAAAGTAAATGATACAAATTTTCATTTAAGTTTTACTTAGTAAATACGACTATTTCTTAAAATTTATTGTGACACGAATAAATAAATACATAAAAATAAGAAACAGCTCCTACCCCTCTTCGACCTTCAACGTCCTAAGGACACAACTCAAAAACTTAGACATTGCTTCACATACGGTGTTTGAAAATGATGGAGTGCATCGAAACGCGTGTCGATAGATTTTAAGAAATAGTAGTATTCACTAAGTAAAACTTCAAAAGTCAAAAATAGATAGAGTTTACCACAAAGTTGCCGAATCAATTAATGAAAATAAATTATACAATTCTACCTGTGGGAAAGATATTGGCTTGCAAGAAGGCATCTCTGAGTGCCTTCTGGAGATCGGCCTCGGCCATGAGTCCCTCGGGGGCGCCGACTCTCCACAGCTGCGCGCGGAGCCCCGCCACCACACACACTCGGCCTCCCCCGTTCTCCGGACCCAGGGAGGCTATTCCCACCAGCTTCTGATCAAGAGATGCATATTTAATGACTGATCACCGCGCCCCATGCAATAGTGGTCAGAGATTTTTAATTTTTTTACTAACCACTTCATCCTCGGGGTTTTTTTTCCACAAAAATAGAACTAAAAATATCAGGTTATTTTATTTTCTATTAAGAGTTTACAAAATTGAAAAGTTGTCCAGTTAAAAAAAAAAGAAACAAAAGCAATAAAAAATGTAAAAAAAACTTAACCTTATTAAAAAAATAAAACAAGTGTAATAAAAATAATGATATTTTTTTTATTAAATTTGGTCATTAATCGAAGAATTTTCAATAACTTTCAATAAAAAGTGACTAAGTGGTAACTGGCGAGCATTATCTTATGTAACGCAAACAAGTCGAAACAGGCAAGCAAACAGGTTGGCGCGATACATGCGACGTCAATAAGAAATAAATAGTCAAAAAATATATTGATTGTTTTGTTGTAAACTGGAATGTCCATTTGTTGTTTTATAAAAATAATGTTCTATTCTAAATCTGATCTCTTGATTGTTAAACTGTTTTATTAAAATGAGGTGTCTATCATAATAATGCGGAATTATTTTGATTCTTCATTATCAAATATTTTCTTGTGTTTAATACATATATCGAATGAATTAAAGGTGTAAATTGTTCAGATCTCTTACAGTTTCTGTATGTGAAGAAGGCATGGCGGAGAAGAAGAGGGAAGAAACCCTTCTACCGATCCCTCCCAGCCACCCTCCACTCCCGCTCAGGGTACGCGCAATTACTCCATGCCGACCTCCTAGAAATAATTACATATTTAAATATATATTTTATTTATTATTAAATTAAGCACGGTATATATCGTAGGTATACTGGCAAAAAAAGTTAACTCTAAAATCCCTGTTGGAATAATCCCTGTTATTTAAAACTTTTAGCCTGAATAAAATACCGGCTATTAAATTTAAAGTTCAATTTACTTTTAAAACCACATAAATATGACATTTCAAACTAGTGTATTTTGCCAGTTTATAGCATGTTATAAACTTTATAATTTGTATCCTTAAGTCAAAATTGCATATTTTTTAGTCAACGTTTTTAGCCAGTATACCCACGATATGATGGGATACAGATGACATAAGTGAGGGAGCTCAGGGTGAAGGACATTGTTGCTGTATGGGAAAGAAAATGGAAAATAAATCTTTCTTCTTCTTTTACCATGTTCATTCCCTAGGTGGAGTGTATGGCCATCACAAGTCTTCTCCAGATCACCCTGTCACGCGCCATCTCTTTGGTTTGCTCCTAGATCCTATCCCGAAGTACCGCTGAGTATAGCTGTCAGCGGTCTTTCGGGGCACCGGAATTCTCGGGGTTGGAAGAAGAGACATGAGGGATTAATGCTCTCAGGTGGCATTCTTAGGACAAGTCGCAACCATGCCCATCATCTCTTTTTTAGGATTTCAAATATTCTCCTCAGAAGGCAGAAGACAGATCTCCTGACTCCGGAATAAAAGAGATTGGACGGGGATCAGGACCGTTCAGATGCTGTTTAGAGCTGCCCAAGACAAGGACAATTACTCGCAAATGATAATCGACGTCAGGGGGACCTGACATGATACAAGAAGAAGAAATAAAGACATAGAAAAATTGGACAACAGGTTTGGGTGATGAGGATTATCTTGCGTGGGATCACTAACCGGTGACGACAGGTTGCACGAGCACCACCGTGCAGGTGGTGGTGGCGAGGACGCAGCCCGAGGGGGGCGCCTCGCGCAGGCTGTCACACTCCTGGCCGCGGAGGTCCGCCTCCTCCTCCCAGTAGCCGCCCTCGTGAGCCACCGATGACCAGTACCGGATCACGCCCTCGGGGGACACACCGATGCACGATGGCACCTGGACAAACAATTTACAAGTGTAAGAATGTGCATTTTTTTATTTGCATTTAATGGTGGATATGGCACTGCACTAATTAACATATTGTTGACAGTTTTTTTTTCATGAACCCCAACCCGAATTATACTCAGTCGACTCTACTTAGTTCAAAAATGCAAAAAAAAACCTACTACAAAAAAATGTCCCTTACTGTGTTTTGAGTTTGGACAGCTGTGCTGCATGACCCTCAGTATACTAATCACAAGTAACCGCAAACCCAATTCTCATCTGTACAATGTTTTTCGGCATCTCTTGCGCTCTACCAAAAGTACGCAAATAAAAAGTTTTAAGCACCTCCCGCTCTACCAACAGTATGTAAAAAATGGTTTTAAGCATTTCCCGCAAACAATGTGTTGACACACTGAGGACGGGAAAGGTATTTCTACTTGTTTAATGGATTGATGCTAAAGTTCGAGAAGTGTATTTTCACCTTCCGGTCGAATTTCAAAGTCAGAAAAGAAGGAATTATTTAATGTTTTTATACGTATATTATTATTATTAAACATATTTTTTTTTACCCTTATCCACACCCGATGGTGCGTAGGGCACTGCATCATATAAACGCATTATTATCTTGATCATTAATTAACACATGAAGGAAAGGTGATCAGCCCTCCGCTTCAGGAGCCAGTCCAGGGTAAAATTGAATAAATATTGTAGTGAAAAATCACTTATATTTATTTGACCCCCCCCTGAGAATCGAACCCGGGACCTCCAGTACGGTAGCCCGGGGTGCTGACCATTACACTACGAAGGCGGACAATATTATATACCTATCTTTTTGTTAAGGTCTTAACTATATGTATACAATTATTAAATTCTGTTGCTAGCGGTCCGCAGGCGTAAAAAACACCCGTCCGAAATGTGTTAACACAGTGTTTGCGAGAAATGCTTAAGAGTGACTTTGACATATTGTTGGAAGAGTGGAAGACGCTTGTAAGCTTTTTATTTGATTACTTTTGGTAGAGCGCGAGATGCTAAAAAACATTGTACATATCAGAATTGGGTTTGCTGTTATTTGTGATTAAGTTACTTATATAAGTACAGTGAAACCTCTATGTGTCGTTTCTCGAATAATCGTTTTCCCGGATGTGTCATTTATTTCTTCTACCCCAAATTCATTTCATACAAAAATAGATCGCATTGAACGTTTCTATCCACCATTTTACCGCATTCATCGTTTGAATTATGCTACATATTTGATATAATTTGTGTTTTTTTTTTTAATTTTCTGAATTTTGTTACATTTGACGACAATATTTCAACGTGTGGGAAACAGACTATCGAAAGCTTGTGCGATGGATACAGCAGACGAGGTCTGAAGATCTTTGGGTTCTGTTCAACTTTGTATTTTTTTTAAAAATAAATACATTTATTAACATCTAAACCTTGTATTCTTGAAATTTCCACCTTCTAATGGTTGTGCAGATTGGGAGGACGGTATCTTTACTCGATCGTATCTCCTTGTGTATCGACTTCTTTATCCCGCATTCATTGTTTTCCCGCATTCATAGTTTATTTCAATAGGTCCCTTTAAAAACGATAGATAGAGGTTTCACTGTATATGACTCTAATTAGTATATTAATGGGGTTGATGAAAAAACCGCCCGACAATAATGTGTTAAGAAATCTTTTCCCTTGGCACAGGTAATAAGTAAATGAATATGTCTTACAGGATTTCCATCGTTAGAGTACACTTGGACAAGGTCAGCCTTGTGCGCGAGGTCCGTCTGCGGGAGGGTGAGCTCGTAGCAGGTGAGCGCGGGCGCGGGGGCTCGGGGCTTGGCCTCCCGGTACGGCCACACCAGCAGCTTGCGCCCGCACACCACCCAGGCCCACCCGGAGGGAGACAGCCGGACAGATATCTGCGCTGAACCTGCTCAAAACAAGTTAAAAAAAAAACATTTAAAAAAAAAAAAATAATTAAAGTTTTATTTATAGATTTGGCGTTTAATTTGTAGAACTCCATTTTAATTTATATATTGAATATTAAAATCAAACACTGATTAATTTAAATTTATATTTTGAATATTAAAATCAAACACAAGAGTACTAAACTGTATTTTATTATTAAAAACACATAATTTTTTTATTTGTAACAATTGTTTCACCTTGTTATGGGATTTTCAATATAATTAGATGTTATTAAGGTGGGGACTAACCAGAGGATTTCGTCGTAACGTAACATACACAGCGAGCATCCTACTTCGGTAGGAGAACTCGGAACGCTGTACTGACTATACGAATGCTCGCATCATCGTAATGTTTTACGTTGCGATGAAATGACTCCGGTCAGTTCCCACCTTTACGTTTTTAATAATAAAATACAATTAAGAAGACTAAAAATCAGTTTTGATTTTAATAATTAATATATAAATAAAAGTTTGTCTCCCGTGGTGTAATGGTTAGCATGTTTAGATACCGTGCTGGAGGTCCCGGGTTTGATTCCCAGGGGAGGAGGGGTGAAAATAAATATTATTTTTTAATTCAAATAAAAAGATAAATATTTGTGTTTTTATTATTTACAAAAATACTTAAATTTCATACTATTTCTGTGAGCCTGAGCGGCTCATTATTAAAAAAAGACATCAAACTTGGTAGAGTGGGTTCGAACCCAGAAACTATGACTGGAGAGTCCGCGACACTAACCACGGGACTACAACCCGATATTTGTTTCAAATAATTAATCGAAACATAGGCAAATTTCAATTAAATAACATATGAATTCAATTGCACTTACTGTCTGCAAATGTTAACGTTTCTGTGACAAGAACTGGCAGTGGCAATCCATAGTTTTCCGCTGTATTCTGTGCAGTTTTGGTAATGGTTTGTGCATTGGGATTCAGACGGCCAGAAACATTGAATTTGCTGGAAAATAAAACTTTGTGAGTCAAGTAAATTTAATGGCGGGACGATGGAGGTTATGTTGTAGTTGGCATTTAAATTACCTCTGGGTGCGAAAATTAGACAAAAGGGACGAACGCTTTGATGTAACTGATTGCCTGGTTTTCGGGGAGAACGGACTATTCATTCCTAAAGGACTATCCATTGCAAAATAATATTATAAATTCAAACTTTGACATAAGGAAAAACCGGCGAGACATACGACTTGAAACTGCTTTATCTATGGTAAATGGTGACCTTGACCGTATATAAATACGGTTGGGAAATAAATCGTCAGTTTTACTAAGTAAGCAAGTACGAAAATATGTTTTTAAAATTTAACCCTTTGACTGATGAGTTTTGATGAAGATTTTATTGGGAAAAAGAGCAGTTTTTATTTAATATCTGACGGTGAAATATTTGATTTCTTACATTATTGCTAGGCAAAAAATGTTTTTTTTCTTCTTATTTTATGTTTTTTGTTGTTTTTATGGAATTTTTTAAACTGAGAATTGAATTGAATTGAAGAAGAGAATGTTTAATTACTTTTAAAACTAATCTTAGATACACAAAGGATTTCCATATATTACTTCTAGCCCACAACTTCATTGTAATCTACTACTACCACTGTTATTATGGCAAAATCAGTTTGAGTTATTTTTTCACGTGGGTGAATTCCGCAAAAACCTATTTTTATCCCCGCACCAAGTACAGGTCAATCTGCAAAAGCTTATTTTTTATCCGTATGCGGTACAGGCAAATTGAAGGGGTTAATTTTGTTAAATACCAGAAGAAGCCTCGCTCTTCAACTCTTTACTTGGTCCCTTTGTTTTCCTTTTTTCATCATTGTACAGTTTCATGAATATTTATATTATAATATATTTTTACTGCAATATTCTTCATAATAATATTGTAGGTAATTATATATTTATTCATATTGCAATTCACTTCAATTTATGAAATATACTCGTATATCGAGTATTCACAACAATTTTTTTTTTCAAAAATAATTATGACATCAATTTAAAATAAAATTTTAATTATTTTTCTACATTTTTCTATGCATTTCAAATGAAATCAAATCAATAATTATACAAATTAGTTAGTCTTTGGCAATAATTGCAAAAAAATGCTTTAAACTTGTGCTTATGCAGGAAAATAGGAATGAATTATGAATTTAAATTACTTATAATAATTTAATCAATTAGTTATTAATCATGTATTGTCAGGAAAAGAACATTGAAAACAATATTTACTATCCTAATCAATATATTGAAACAGTGGTGAAGTCTTGAGCTTGAAGTAAATATTATGGTAAAAAACAAGTGAGGAAAATAAAACAACTATTCCGAATGATGTTGAATCTTTTTATTATTATTATACATTCATAATTTCAAGTTATAGAAATATCAATACATCATCACAGTTAAAATTAAAACTATCATGTTATAGGTATATACAACACATTGTTTTTTAATTAAATATCTCAAACTATTCAATGCTTATTATAGTAAATATATATTTTAGCTATTATTGAAACATTACAATACGCATCCTATAAGAAAATTATGTACCATAAAGAACAGCTATAAATAAAATCAAATAATAATTTACTTGTTTATTTAATCAAAACACTTAGTAAGAATGTATTTAATTTATATAATATTTTTGTATGTACATATTAGGCTGACAGAGAATAATGATAATCTTTACAACATTTTATGAGCCTTCCTTTGGAGCTTTGTGAGTAATTATTTGGTTTATAAAATAACATAAGTATGTACAATTGTCATATTAAATAATAATCATTATTTCAGCGCCACAAATGTATTTTGATATAACATATTTACATATTTTATTTAATTCGAGGGATCATATTATATTAAAATTCGCAACACTCAGCAAAGTTCTTGACTAAATTTTACAGATTATATACATGAATATACAAAATTCCTTTGTTTGAAAATAATCAATGCACAGTAGTTTATTTTATACAGCAAAAATAAAATTTCAAATTCTACATAAAAAAAGACAAGCGTCAAATACTACATAAAAAAGACAAGTTGTTTGAACAAGTCGTAAAATCTTGTAATAATTTTACAAGATGTTTACTGCCTTTTTTTATAAAATAATAGTGAAAAGTATGAAATAAAATGTACATCAGCAATATTTTTGGGTTTCTCAAATATGTTTTTTTTTATAAAAGTATAAAAATGTATGTACATTTATATAATATTATCTTAACTTAAACTAAATTACAGCTTAAAAAAAAGGATCAATGTTTTAATATTTTTTTCTCAAAAATGCTTTGTAAAATTAAAAATCTGCAGATTACATGGGATTTTTTAATCAAACCCTAAAAGGGCTAATTTGAGGTATACAAAATTAACATGACCTAATTACCTTTGGATATTTAAATCAAAGGGTAATTAATTAGGTTTGGATCTAAATTCTATAATAAATATGCTGGTTTACTGTCCATTAGGACATATTGCTGGAATATTGCAAGAGTGAGACTTCTTTCAACCTAAATAACAATTTTTACATTGATAAAAAGACTTTTTGAATTTTTCTTTTGCCCATCATATAAATTTGGAAAAAGATATGATATTGAAATAGATAATTATAAAAATATTCTAAAAAATGAAATGATTACAACAACATGAAAAATTATTACATCTCTGAAAACGTAACCGCTTATTCCAAAACTCAAATTAGAAAATTTCTATGTCGCATCCTCTGCCCTACAGGTTGAATCAATCAATTTGTTACCTCAATCGAGGAATTAACAATTCCCCATCGAATGTAATCTCTTCATTAACTGTATTGTATAATTGATTAAACTATACCGACTATCATTATCGTATTGGATACATAAATCCTTCACCATGACCATAGAAGGCGGCCTAACTCCTAACATTATTTTTTTAGTAGGTTTCGTTAGCACTTTAATTGTGTTTTTATGTGTTCATCTGCTAATGGTTAAAAATGCAAAATATTTTATGTATAATAAATTATTAATGGAGGAAAATATTAAAATGATATAATTATATCTCAAAAAAGTAACTGTCACTAATACATTGGGACCTGAACCAAGGATCTTTGAATGTCCTGCCACTGCACTACTGACTGCATTATTTTTTATTATTTTTATTTGAACTTTTTGTACAATATGTGTGTACATTGGCGGGCTTATTGCTATAAAGCAATATCTTCCAACCAACCAGTTGAGCAAATATAGCGGCAAAATTATATCAGTAAACTGTCATACATTAGAGATATGTGAAAGAAAAAGTCTGAAATTATGTATTAGAACTATATAGAGTATATTTAAATGGATTTGCGAAGAAAATTCATGAGCATTATAGGATAGGGGTTTTATAAAGACAGCATATACTGGGTTGTGGTCCCGTGGTTAGTGTCGCGGACTCTCGAGTTAGAATTCTCGGTTCGAACCCACTCTGCCACAATTTGATACCTATATCTAATAATGAGCCGCTTAGGCTCACAGACATTGTATGAAATTAAACTAATATACGGATATATGTTTAAGACAAGTATAACCAAAATTATAAGTTTGATTATTGCTCAATTTTTAGTTATATTTCAACCTGTATTTATTGACAAGCAAAATAAAATACATTTTTATATTTCACTGCTCATAAAACATATAATAATCTTCTCAATGTCTCAAAATACACTTTTGAAGAGGTTTCATTCTTACAATCGTCCAGCGCTATATGGTTCATTTTTAATAGTACAGAATGCACATTTGGTGGCGCAAGGCTCCATGATTTTAGGTGCTTTAATTTAGGGATTAGTTGATATATTCTGTATTATTAGTACTGAAACATATTTGTTTTATCATTAAAAATATTTTTTTTTTTCTTGATAGAAGTTTTGAAATTACACATAGCAATAAATGTATGTAGCCTCAGGACGGAATGGTTTAGGGAACATGGAAAATATTTAAGTTCTCAAAATATTATAAAAAGGATTAAAATAAATGGGCTAGAATCACAATTATTAATTTTAATGAATTAATGTCATGTAAAATAATAAAAGATGTGGGTTATGAAAAATGGTAGTCGGCACAAGCTATAATAAATCGAAAATTTTATGAAAAAGGTCTATGATTTCTGTACTAATACACTTTAGAGCAGCCATACTCAACCTGCGGCCCGCGGGCCGCATGCGGCCTGCCAAGCTTTTTTGTGCGGCCCCTAACACATTTATTATCAGGAACATGATTTACAAAGGCTGGCATTCTATAAATATAGAAGCGTATATCTTGAGATTTATTTCGACTGTGACGTACAGACACGGAAACCCGAAGAGGATGGTCGTTGTCGTGTCAACATCAGATCTGGTATAAGAGTGTTGCTACTGCACACGCTAGATTTATTCCCAAAAAACAAATATTTGACAGACAAATATGCGCGTTATTATTATTCTGTTTTGGTCATATTTTTATAAATCTCAAATGGTTTTCCAAAAAAACGGGGGTGGTGGGTTTCATGATATTTTTTGTCATACCAGTATAGTGTTGCGGCCCGCGTAGCTTTACAAATATATGTATGCGGCCCGAAGAAAAAAAGGGTTGAGTATCATTGCTTTAGAGCCATGTTTATGATAGCCTAATGAACCAGAGATTTTTGTTAAAATTAAAATCTTCATCTTAATTATAGAGCAGTGTTAGTAATTACTCATATAGGTCAAGAGTAGATATTATGCTTTGGTTCAGTTATATTATTGACACTTCTCCAGCAAAAATGTGAACAGAACATAAAATCTATGTTTTATAACAGAAAAATACTTAAAATATATGTAATACTCAAAAAATGAACTTTTGGCGGTATGTACATTCATTTTGTAACAAAGTTCAAAACATGGCAATGAAGCGAAAAATGTTGATGTTTAATGTAGCTTCAAAAACTTCATTGGTATTATATTGACAATAATATTAATAATATGGAGTTATAATACATATTACATATTTACAAAAAAATATAAATAAACATATAACACCTATTTCACTATGAAAATAATAGTCTTCAATAAAAAAAAGATACATTGTACATAGAGAACTTTACATAATTTTTCATTTACATTTAAAGTATCATATAAATAACAATATCACTGGCCAAGTATAATATAATATCGCTGGTAATTAATTATCTCAGATAAAAACAAATTATTGATCTAACCCGACAGCAAATTAAAATAAATTTCTTAACAATTCATCAAACATTTGATTTGAAACAAACTTATTTCTTTTGCAATACATTGACAAACAAATTATTTATAATAGATTAAATGATAAAATATTCCATGTATTAAACAACATATAAAGTGTCTAGCAATACACTTATACAACTTATAGATCCCGTCAGGATATTTTCAAAATTGGGGTTTATCCAGGATCATGTTTGTTTTTGTTGATTTCACTCAAATCTTTTTCCAGGTTTACATGATTTTTTAGTATAGGATTACATAATTTTTTTGTTGATTTTTTTAGTATAGAACTACATAATTTTTTTGTGCAAGGATTCAGGACTTCATTTATTATTATTATTATCGGGACTTTATTATGACAGGATACTAGGTACTATTAATAACGGTGACATTTCCTGATTTGTAGAAAATACTTCCTTGTTTTATTCTTTTTAATGTACAGTATTTATACAAATTGGGCTTGATTTTGAAGGTAATAATTAAAATGTTGTATTTGAATTTTTAAAAAGTATTATTCTACAAATAATTGACGTAATTTTTTTTTGGAAAGTAATCAAAATACAATTTAACACGCTTAGAGCATACAATATGTGTCGAGTTAGCATAACAATAAGTAACTATCTATTGCAAAAGTAGAAATTTAAATTAAATTTATTTATAAAGTTTCAAGTCAGAGTACCATCGCCATTTTAAAGTTTAATTAAAATTTCACTTCATGTCCAGTTGAATTAATAATACTGTTCACAGTCTTATTACAGAACAGAATAATTCATAGCCTGATTTCACTTTGGATAGTAATTATTTAGTAGTCTTTGTTTATGATAATGAATAAACTAATATTTTGGAGCTACTTTAAATGCAGCTCTCCTGTATCCTATTAGATGTGGTGACTATCTCGGGCCGCAGTCGGTGCATGGTCAAGGTGGATGTCACATTGACTCCCGAACTCAGGGGGCTGCAAGCATTCACTCCCTTGTGGGCACGTCCCAAGCTATGGTATGACTGGAAAAAAGCAATAAGAACAAAGATTTATAGACAACTGAGTTATAAAAATCATGAAAGGTTAGAATTATTTAATCAGATATCAATTATTCAATAACGGAAAACTCAGGATATTGCTTGTGATGAAGCAAAATCTCATTAAGAATTATAATAAAGATTTTTTTCTCCACTTAATGTTAAGTCTGATCAGATGACTACGTATACGAGATATTGCCTCATCAGGAGTAATACGAAGCTGGTTAGGTACTTTTTAGTGTTTTTTTTTTTTAAATGCCAACATTCGAGTAATCATGGAAAAATGATTTCTAATGCTCCTCATTCAAATTTTGAATTTTCGCAGTTTAATGTAATAGTTCTCAGACTGACTTCTCTTATTAAATCTACTGAATAAAATAATAGATTGAAAAATAACATATCTCTGATAAATATTGTACATATTATTATAATATTTTAAATCAGTCCAAATTTAATAAAAATCATTATTTATGTATGTTGATTTAAAATAAAGAATCAAATACTTTAAAGAAAATTCTTAAAATATTGCACAGATAGATATGGAAAAAGTGACCATATGACCTGTTTTGAACGGGACGTCCCGTTTTAAGATAGCCTGAACAACATAAGTTTTGATATTTATATTATATATTCCTCTTATTTTCTTTAAAATTCATTCCTTTTCTTTTCTTTTTATTAATACATCATTCCTTTTCTTTTTATTAATACATTAATACATAAAAACTATAAAAAATACGTGTTTTGTTGAATATACATACTATTACATAAAAATTGGTGGATGTCCCGTTATGAGGACAAAAATAAATGGTCACGTTAGGCATGGATAACATGGCAGATGGTGATTCCGTTCACCATAGGTGATGAGCGCCAGTGATTTTCCAGAGAATATGATGATTAAGAATATGACAGAGAATATGATTAGATGAGACCAGTTTATATACATATATATTTAATAGACTTTTCATTACAATATTAGAATATTAAAGGAATTTGTGAATATGCACAATATACTATTTTTTTAAATGAGATTTTTCACAATTTTTTGAGCCAAATAAGGAATAATGCATTATAATAAGTGTACAGTAGTTGTTTGACGAGAGTTGATATATTTTAGGTGCATTATTATTTGTACATACATTTGCAGGAGTGATCTTTAGATCTTTGGGCTTGAACTGATAGACACCTCCGTCAGGATCAGACCTCTCCTCCTCACCACATGCTTTGGTGATGAGTCGCTGTGAAGGAGTCCTCTGCAGACTCATGTAGCCCTTGGAAACGGGCCTCCTTTCTAGAAACAAAAGAATAAACTCTGTTAATAATAAATTATTATAATGGTATTATAGATATTAATAATTTTTTATGATGTATTTCATACATCGCTCACTCCTTTCAAGAACGTCATAAATAAAAAAAAACTTGATTTTTCAGGAGAACGTTTTTAAAGATTAAAAATATAACACAATGTATTAAAAATAAATATCAAGCCACTTATTGAACTTTTTACTGTGCAACAGATCTTTCTAGGTAAAACCTGAAGGTATTTTCTCCATTTGAAAAATATTTAGTGTACTAAAAAAAATATAATTCAATACCTTTTCTTCAAAATGCAAAAACAACATTTTCTGCCCCACAGCGGGTAAATATTATGTTAAAAATATGGCTCTTTTTCTAGGATATAGTACATTTTCTAGGCATTCCGAAAACATGCACAACTGAAAATTGTCAATTTTTGATTTATGACGTTCTTGAAAGGAGTGAGCGACATAAGGTAAAGTGAGGTTGGGTTGGTTACTTATAAGGTATGGCGCTAGGTAGGTAAACAGAGGCCATTGCTAATCCCTGCATTGATAAATGTTTTTTTGTCAATATTGAAACTTTTTGTTGTTGCCTTATATTACATTCAACTGTAGAGAAAAGGAATTATTAAACATAACTTATGTTTATTTCTTATAAACAGATGTTTATCCAAAAGGCATTGATTTTTCAAAAGATGTGAGATATATACTTATAACCAATCTATATTTGTTCGATAGGTGGAGCACATGGTTTTAATGATACCTGTTAGGATTTTATGTGCTTAACAGTTATCATGAATATGAAATTTCAATGGTGTATTATGTATAAAAATGTAGATAAATTTAAATTTAAATTCGGCATTTTGAAACTGTTTGTCGATATGTAATGTCAGGTAAATTTTACTTCACTTATATGTATATAGATAGCGCCTATGTAATTCTAGCCCAGGCCACATCCGGGGTTGAGATCAGTACCTAGTATTTTCTTAATAAAATAAAACAGGTGACTTACCATATTGATTAGGTATAATATCAGGATCTGTGTCTTCGTTGTTATCTGTAACGGTATTAGAAGGGTGTAGGAGGGGCAGAGCCCCTGCGGCAACACAAGAGGGGTAGTCCAAGGGGGATGGAGGACGCGGAGAGGGGTGCATGCCCCCCAATCCGGGCGCTCCTAAACTCTCTGTACAGAGACTTTCTCCTGATCGATGGAGTCCATCCAGAGATCTGTAATATAGAATTTTTTTTTACAAAAGGTCATTTCGATTGATTGAATTTTACATACTGAGTAAAATGAAGATATACAAAACATGTGTTTGACCAATAGCCACTTACGGAATTGAGGCTAGGGCAGATATTTCTGGAACAAAATCTCGACTTCAAACCTTTGAGATGAGAGCTCTCTCTATAACCGGTAACACATTGCGAGACCAGGTAAGAAACACTGATCATGCCACTTCCTCGCAGGGGTATGCAGAGACAATAGAACGCCACACCAATTTGTCTTTGCAAACAATCTTCTCCCCTTCCACATTCATGCATCTCCTCATATATACCCGCCGATTATTCCGGCTCTTGACCTGACCACTTTTAAGTCTTAGATATACTTGATACTAAGTTTTCCACGGCCTTCCTCTGCTTTTATTTCCAACCGCATTTGCCTCAAATTTGTTTTACTATTCATTCTTCACTCACTCAATTTACATGTCCAAACCATAGCAACAAACCTTTCTTAATTTTATTGATAATGCTTATCTGAGCCTTGCATTATTTCTTTAGATCATACAACGTTTTGCTCTACACTCAATCATAAAATACATAAAATATTTAAATATTATTATTTACTAATTTTTGGTCAGAAAAATGATACAATAAAAAAATATCATTATTTATTTTCAGTAAAATTATAAAATACTATAATCGGGATGATAGTAAGTAAATTCAAACATATGGAGATAAATCAAGATGCGGTTGGAATAATAAGATTGTACGTTTTAAGGGGTTCTAAGAGCTCTGATGTCAATGTCCACAGCGGTACGCCAAATAAATTTTTCTGTTCACCAGATTCTTCTTCACAGAGAAAAAAAATGACTTTTTGTGATAGTTGACATTGGTCTCTGACATAATCCACAAACAGACCAACATTACAATTTGTGTTGACCAGAAAAACCTTGTCTTTCTTTTCTTCGTAATTTATTACAAATTCATCTATATCTTCCAGAGTTGCGATGTTGTCAACAGAATCCTTTTGACATATTGTTGTGTCTTTAAATTTCACATTTACATACATTTTTGATTGATTTTAAAATACACATTTGTAAATTAGTGGTTGCTATGAAGAAATAATAATGTTTTTTTGGTTGTGTGATTCTAAGTGGTAGCTATTGAGCTCTAGAAGGTACCTACTGTTTTCTTTGTGGGTTACAATCTTTGTGATGATTGATTTGGTTCTTTGATAATCAGTCCCCACCTGTTTGTATCCTCCGCATGTCTCTTCGATTCGGTTAGTGCACGTAGGAGATTTGTAGAATTTGGTCCATGTAGGTTAAGCAGAGTTGTCCTCTGTAGTTTGTGCCTTCGCACATCGCTCACTCCTTTCAAGAACGTCATAAATCAAAAATCGTCCATTTTCAGTTGTGCATGTTTTCGGAATGCCCAGAAAATGTACTATATCCCAGCAAAAGAGGCATATTTTTAACTTAATATTTACCCGCTACAGGGCAGAAAATGTTGTTTTTGCATTTTGAAGAAAAGGTAATGTTTAATTATTTTTTTAAATTTACTAAATATTTTTCAAATGGAGAAAAAACCTTCAGATTTTACCTAAAAAGATCCGTTACACAATAAAAAGTTTAATTAGTGGCTTGGTATTTATTTTTAAAACATTGTATTATATTTTTAAAGTTTGAAAACGTTCTCCTGAAAAATCAAGTTTTTTGATTTATGACGTTCTTGAAAGGAGTGAGCGACATGTTCTCCGTAATCGGAAGAAGCAGGCCTGGGTGTTTTAAATTATGGTCTATTCATTTGGTTCGTTGCTATGCTACTTTATTTTGTAAACATCTAGATTCCCCAGCCCCGATTAATACAAATTATTATGGCAAGAAATAAAGTATTAAAAAGTTTTTTTTTAAATTGTTACCTTAGAGGAGCATGTTTGGCGGGAAGTGGTGCTGCTGCAGACCCGTGTCTTCTATAAAGAGCTGCGAGGACTACACACACCACGGCGGCTAGAAGAGCAGCTGTCACCATCAGGCCCGCCAATACGGGGCTCAGTGGGATGCTTCCACCACCTCCTAAAATAACACAAATTTTCACACATATAATAGGCAAATACTAGAAAGCATAGACATACTTGATACCAAAAAAGGGTTTTTAAGGTTTTGCTTAAGTGGTGGTATAATCATTAAAAATCATTCTGACGATCAAAACTATTGGTACTTGTGTATGGTATACTCATGTAACATTTCCAGTCGCGGTGGTAGCTGAGATCATTGTAGAGTACTGGAATATGCTTTGTGACTATATCACCCGTCACCGTGACCATAAATGATAAATAGGTACCTGCTGGACTCTCTAAATGCTAGATTCTAACATTCACAGCTGTGCACACCACAAGCACTTTTAATATAATTTATTGCACTATCTAATAAAGTACTCAAGTATCACTTTGTATCAGATAAAAGTCTTTGCTAACTGTTTTGCTAACTGCATATTTTCTAATATAAAGTCTTCTCTTTTTAGAGGTTTGTCCGAAGTTAGCATAGTAAGGATAAATAAGATAGACATGAAAAATGTTCTCCAATGTAAAACATCCAGACCGTGTGAAAATCAATATTTCTCAAATTCATTTTAAAATTGGAAAGAAAAGAACCTGCGATACCGGTTTGCATCTACCCAAATACACCACTGTGCCTGCTATGATGTGTTGGTAATATCTTTAAAGTGGAGTAAAAACTTACAAATAAAACAGGTATTATTATTTGTAATTTTTTTTACTCTAATGAGAGATGATAATGACAAAAATACTTTGGTCCCCGTTCTATACATGTGAACATAAGATCATGAACTAAAGGGGTATTTTTCACCACCAATTATCCTCAAAACAAGGATCAAGAATTCTTTATAGATTCTTGATGTGCGGGGAAGTGATAGGAACTTTAATAAAATTATCAATATGCGTTCAAATACATTGGTAAGTACTTACTTGATCTAAAAATAAGCTTATTATAATCATATGAATCACTTACCAACAAATTTAGCTTGTCCTTTGAACACAACAGTTTCAATGGTGGCTGGATCACTTCTCCCCTTGCCATTTACTGCGTACATGTTCAGCCTGTAACTAGCACCTGGCTCCAGACCTTCGATCTCAAAGGAGGGAGGAGCTCGCGGGCTGCTCACGTTGTAACGGAGCTGGATAATACAAAGGAACAATTGACAATGTGAGAAGAAAATAGAAAAATCTTGTGAACTTTTTGATGAAAAAAATTGGAAATGGTAAAGATAAACTTTGGATGAATAGAATGATGAATAAGGAGAAGTCTGAAAAAGGACAAATTATTTAACTAACCAATCAAAAGATTTGTGTACATTTATTCAGCAATGTTAATACATGCAGTATTAACTCTTACCACTCTGTAGGTCAGACATTCTGGCCCGTATGATTCTAGTAGGTGGCTCCGTGGGCCACAATGTCTGACCCGGCTCAGGTATAAGTTTAATCATTGATTTCTCTATCACCCAAGTATATTCTAGCAAAAAATATTTTAGATAAATGCGGTTAATCATCGCAACATATTGAATTAACCAAGATTTCTTCAATAAAACTTTCCATTACTTAGATATAATCTAGGAAAAATAGATTATCATTTTGGGTGATAGAATATTTGTCATACGGTAATATTTTTTGGGACAGTCAGTCATTATCCTTCATTTATGACGGTTCTCCAAGGATACTCCCACTTTTTGTGACCATATTTTTTCGTTTTGTGGAGCTATTATATTTAAAAATTTTGTGAGTACTTAAAATAACAGAAATTGCATTTTATGTGTTTATAATAAATATTTTACAGTTAATCCGCCATGGAAAACGATGAATGTTAAACTTTCAAGTTCAGTTACAAAAACGAATGGTCTTACGAATTGCAAGACAGAGTGTCCCAAAATTAGGGAACCAAAATATTTATTTTAATGGAAGAGAAACGTAACATTTTTTGATCAGAGTAGCTGATCAGTTATGAGAAAAAATGATCAGAGGGGAAAAGGTTAAAGGGAGATTTTATTTATAAAATGTAAAGATTACCTTGAGTCCAGGAAGTTCGAGAAGTTCCATGAGGAAGGATTGAGGAAGCCCTCCATCAAATCCTTCCAGACATTCCACTCGCAGACCATCAGCACTCTGGTTGGCTACGGTGCAGTTGGATAAGGGAAAAGGTCGCCCTGAAACATGAACAAAAATTGTTTAAACATTGCTGTTGTGACCATAATTAGAGTGATAAAATAAGAACAGTTATTCGTCCCAAGTTTGTAAGGTATTCTTTTACATTTTGATTGTCAGTGTCAGCCTCCGGTGGCTGATGAGACGCAATTGAAATGCTTTGTGTCGGCAACTGGAGGCTGACACTGGCAGTCAATGTGTTAAAATAGATTCCATTTGAAGCGATATACTTCTTACCAATCATTTATACACTTTTTGAACATTGCCAACATAAATAAAGAAGGTGAGAAGTTGATATGAAGACTAATAGAGATAGGAACATGGAAATATGGGTATTGAAAGGGATTTTTTTTAGATGGGAGTTGCATTTATTACTTGCCTTGCTTATTATGTACATGATTTATAGATTGATTGGACCGTTGTTTCTTCTACATAGTTAAAACCATGTTTTATTGTAATCTGTGTTGGGAACAGGAAGGTTGAACAGTGTGGGCCAGTTAGGAATTTCTAGCATTTGCTCATTGCTGGGAGAAAATCATGTAAAACTCCTCAGGAGATGCCGAAGTGTTGACTGTCATCAACAGGCCTTCTGTTACATTAGAAGAGGGTTCGGCGTTTTGTATCCTAGCTTGGTTTATGGTACCAATGTCCTTCACTATTTTAATCATGTATGATATCACCTCTCGTGACAGTTCCTTATGAACTATCACGGATCCGATTTCGGATAGGTCCTCACCCGGGCTTCTGCAATGTGCTAAATAGGGCTACAGACCTGCCATTCACTGGTTTATATGATGTTATTATTATAAATTTTTTTTTAACAACTCAACATAGATAAAGAAGAGTATGGAAGTCTGGGCATTTACGGTGCTTACGACCATCATAGGCTAGTTTAAGTGATCACTTTACATATGTGTAACATTCACCAATTCTACCCATGATGACAACCACACTACTCAATTTTTGAATTACCTAACGTCCAAGTGACTCTGAAATCTAGCTACGGCTTATGCAACACCGTTTATCATGTCCCTCCTTAGGCTTCAACTTTATAAGTTTTATAGCCTACTCGTGAGTGGATTTACTCTTTATGTTTAAAGTTACTATAATTTTATGTAGTTCATGAGTGAAAATTCTAGTAAAAACACTCGCCCACACTACTCAAATTCTTGGAAGTTCCATATATATGATCCAATTTCGAAACATTGTGCTTGAATCACTAGTATGAATATTGAATTGAATAACTTCACTGGAGACATCTATTGTGAGATGAAATAAGGTTTTTATTAAGCAGAAAATTTTTCAATTGTATGTTAAGTCCGAATCTTGGATTCTATGATATACATCATGGGTGGCCAACCTTTTCAGCAGCCGGGCCAGATTTGAGAAATGACATTTTACACCGGGCCGCAAAACAAAATTTCTTCTATTATTCAAAGTAAACATATAAACATATAAATATATATATATATATATATATATATATATATATATATATATATATATATATAAATATATATATATATATATATATATATATATATATATATATATATATATATATATATATATATATATATATATATATATATATATATATATATATATATATATATATATATATATATATATAATATATATATATATATATATATATATATATATATATATATATATATATATATATATATATATATATATATATATATATATATATATATATATATATTTATTTTTATTTTAATTTATTTTTAATTTTTTTTATTATTTATATTTTTTTAAATGTTTTTTTTTTGAAGTTTCAACGAAAACGAGAATGAAACATATTTATTAAACTAGAGTTAGGCAATACAAAAAATATTCAGAAAATTTCTCAGTTCTTCTGTTACTCTTCTCTTCTTTGGTCCAACGTCTTTACTACTTGGCCATTATATGGGTCTTGAAATTGTCACGACAGTGAAATACTTCCATATTTGGGATATGATATGAACTACGTACGGTGGAATGTTCTTTTGGTGGTTTAAAGTACACTTAAAGAAAAAATATGCGAAATGCTCCGCGGGCCGCAAGTAGACACCCGGCGGGCCGCATGCGGCCCGCGGGCCGCTGGTTGGCTATCCTTGATTTACATGATCACAATATTATCATATTCCTTACCTGCAGCCACAAGTTGGTAGAGGCACGGCGACCTCTGGTGCCCGACGGCGTTCATGCCCCAGCAGGCCAGGGTGCCGTAGTCCATGTCCCCGGTGGGGGTGTAGTTGAGCCTGGAGACCAGCCCCTCGCCGCTGTAGAGCCGCGGGGGCACCTCCGTCTGCTCGCCCGAGTTATTGAAGGTCCAGTGGAAGCTGACGAGCGGAGGGTTCGCGTCCACCTCGCAGCGCAGTGCCACCGTCTCGTGCTTCAGGGCGCCGAACAGCTGCTCGCTGGAGTCCTTGCAAACTGGAACATCTGTAAAGAGGTAAACATATTAGGTTTATTATTCACACGTTGGGTAAAGCGTACGCGCCAGGCGCATCCATACATTTCCCCAGGTGGTGAACTCGCTTAGACGCACATTTTTTAATTTTTTAAAATTTCTTTAGTTAGCTTATATAAAATTTAATAAAAACTATATTTTACACTTAATTTACATCATATGTATATTTACATCTTCTTACAGTAAACAAAATATTTAAAAAAAATCTTTCAGACTCTTTTCATTACTCATGCATTCAGGCATCTCATCATACATCTTCAAACCCTTATACATTAAACTATTTTGCGACTCTGTTTTATTAAAAAATGGCAGTCTTATTTTATCATTATTTATATGGCGATGTAATTTAAAGTCTCTTACAGTCTTAACACAATATTTCATTGACTCGGATGTCACTTTGCGGTAAAATCAATTCATTTTTAAATTTAAGTTTTACTCAGTAAATACCACTATTTCTTCAAATCCATTATGACACGTGTTTCGATGCATTCCGCATCGTTTCGAATATCGTATGTTGTATTTTGTTTTCAAACACCGTATTACGGTGTTTGAAATGATGCAAAATGATGCGGAATGCACCGTAAGACGTGTCACAATAGATTTTAAGAAATAGTGATACTTACTAAGCAAAACAAAAACTAAGAATTATTTTTTATGTCAACTTGTTCACAAATGTGGGTTGATGTGATCGTGACAGCAAATGTTTTATAAATGAAAGTATAATTTGTATAAACTTAGCTTTGATATACAAATATATTGAGTATAAATATGAATTACCAGCGCGTGAATGCTACACACAAAGAGAACATGGTGTACAGTTTCTCACCGAAAACGTTGCATTTCTCTTTAAAGAATCTAGTGCGTGCGACTTATGATTTGTATATTCAACACCCCGTCGATCTAAAGTGGTGACCAATGCAATGATCTGGGTGTTAACGAAAGAAAATGGACCGGTCTACTTATTTATGATTTTTTAAACGAAAAATCGTGGTAGGGGAGAGTGCCCATGAGTGGGACAGAGGATGAATGGGACAATCGTCCTCCAGCCCAAACTATTGTAAAAAAAAAAAAAAAAAAATACCCAACATTAACGTTACGATATTAGACAGATTAATCCTCAAACCACAGTTCTCGACTGACAGTGAAGCGAGTAAGACGTGTTACAATTTTTTTGCGTCTAAAAGTAAATTATATACTGTAATTTGATTATGTTTGCACATATAAGTTATGATAAGTGCTCCAATTGATATATACAATTATTTAAGTCAGTTCTCTTCGTATATTATAAAGTAAGTTTCATCAAATTTACTTTAGTATAAATGTATCGATTTATCTATTTTTCTAAAAATCACGCATTTCCTTGAATGGGACGCGTCCAGTGATCATGAATGGGACGGTCCCACTCAAAGGAAAAATTGTCCCATTCGTGACGAATACTTTTTATTTACATTAAAAATCGTTTGTACTCGTTTGTATTACACGTATTGTAAACATTATATTGTTTTTAGGTTATAATGCCAAGAACACGCATAACCAACGTTCAAATTGAAGCTGCTGTAGAAGAGGTTTTAAATAAAAGGCAAAATATTAGGTTGGTTGCAAAGACATATGCAATAGGAAAATCTTCTCTTTATAGACATGTTAAACAAGTAAAGGCTGATGTCTGATCTTAAACAAGTAAAGGCCGATTCTAGTAGTTAGATATTTTTACATACACCTAGCATAGGAATAACAGAGCCTATCAGCGGAAGCTAAACTGGCAGGGCACAACGGAGTCCTGGTTCTAACTCTAATGTGTGGAAGTGAAACATGGAGTTGGCAAAAGAATTGGCAAAAGAAGGATAAAAGTAGACTGAATGCAATCAAAATGCGATCTCTCAGAAGAATGTGCGACAAAACGATGTATGATAGATGTTCGAATAGTGAAATAAGGAAGGAATGCAAAGCTGAGACAAGCATTATCGATGAAATTAAGAAAGGTGTGCTGAGATGGTTTAGACATGTAGAACGAATGAGTGAGGAAAGGACGGTAAAATAAATTTATGAGGCGAATGAAAAACATGGCACGATCAGGAATGCCAAATACTTAAAAGTAGTCAGGTTAGGAGTCGTAATAATCAGCGGGTATGTATGAGGAGATGCATGAACGTGGAAGAGGGGAAGAATGTTTGCAAAGACAGAGTGGTGTGGCGTTCTATTCTTTCTGTTTATCACTGCGGGGAAGCGGCGTGATGGTTCGTTAGTTTTTTTAGTTAGTTTACTCTGAAGCAAGAAGAAAAGCTTTCCACGTATTTAAATTCAGCTGGAAGAATATGTTCTACAGTACAGAAAAAGATTAGAAAGGGGAAATCAAGTATAATCTGACACTCCAGAAAAGGACAAGTTTTTGAAAATACAATTATTGAAGAATGGAAAAGGAAAACCTATAGATAGTCCAAAAAATAGGCCTAACGCTAAAAGAGTTTAAAAAAACTCATAGAAGAGATTTCAATGAGTGATAACAGAGATATCAGTTCAGATAAATCAGTTGAAATAGAAGGTGTATCACTGACAAAAACAAAATGAAAGGATGATAATAAGTGTCACATATGTGAAGGAGAATACCAATAAAGTGTTATGCAATGGCTCAAACGTAAATTATGTGGCTCGTGAAAATTGTGGAATATTAAGATATCTGTACTTTTTTTGCCAAAAATGTTACAAAAATGTTGAATAAAATTTCTTTTGCATGCGTCTACGTATTAAAATATATTTTTTCCATCGATCTTGCATTTTAATTCATGTCCCATTCATGATATACTGGTGTCCCACTCATGGGAGGGTGTTTATGAATGGGACATTTTAGGACATTATTTGAAATCGATTTTTCAGGCAGTTAGGTTATTTTTTTTAGAAAACAAAGTATGGCATATTTGTAGCTAAAAGATTGAATAAAGAGAAACCACTTTTACTTTTTATGATTTATTTTACGGAGAAAAACTAGAGAAGCAAAATCAAAAACGTCCCATCCATGGGCACTCTCCCCTACTACATAGTATAATAAAAATACAAATATTTTTTTATTATTCCAGATTGACTAAGCGGTGGACGCAATACTTAGTCAGCCATGTTTTGTTTACAATTAAATAGTATTGATTGTAAAATAAAATAAATGGCGTCACAATAATTTTTATCAGGTGAACGGAAAGGATTTATCGCTTTATATGTGATCCGGAATTTATAATTCACATTGATAACTCGGTTGATATTTATTGCTTTATCGGATATGGTAATCTACGTAACGAATTGGTTTCAGTGGCGTCCATTATACAATATACCCGTCATAAACAACCATCGTTCATCCATCTGGCAGTCTATCCTCTTTAAGGGGACTTTTGGAAGAAATTTTGTCTAGAAATTTTGTTGATGTAATTGATATAAATATATTCTTTTCAATCAAAAAAATTAAAATCATGCTTAAAAAAAATTCTACTTTTCCTTCCAACCAATTATTTCAGGAAGCCGAACTTTTGGAGCTACGAGAAATCTATTGCCAACAGTGTCTAAAATATGTTTATTTGCGCCAACATTTATTTCCTAAAAATAATAATAGATCTAGCCAACGAATTAATAATTTATTAGAAATCCCTTTTTGTAAATCCAGACTTGCGCAAAGACACTCATTTTTCATAGCTCCAAAACTGTTCAACTTATTCCACAAAGACTATTTGTTAGATGTTAATTCCCTAAGTTCGTGTAAATTTAAAAATTTGCTTAGATTATTTATAAAAGAGACAGATTTAAGTTCCTTTTTCATTTAGAACATGATCGCTAGCTTTTTACTTTTTTACTTTGTCATCTTTTTTATGTTTAAGTTTTAATTAAAAAAAAAATAAAATAAAAAATTGCTCACTGAGAGTCAAGTATTTTTTTTTTTGTATTTAAATTAAGTTTTTTGTATTTTGTATTAACTAATTATACTTAGAAACCTATACCCTTATACCCTGTACTATGACTATTTATTTTGTATACCCACACACAGGCCATGCCTTAGTGGGATCTTTTTTTGTATTTATTTTTATTTTTTATAAATATTTTTTGTTTTTGAATTTATGTAATGCAAAAGAATTTTAAATAAAGAAAAAAAAAATACAAAAACGACATTTTAAGAAAAAAACGAACAACCTTTAATAATACCTGGATTTAGAGAAAATTAAGTTGCGACTTATCGAATACTGGGCCTTGACTATAACAATAGTTTGACGCACATACGTATGTGGGCTCCAACAAAAACATGCATGAATCCTCTATTTGATAGGATGTAATTCATATTGTATTTAGTACTTTTATATTTCCTAGCCAGTAAAAATATTGATAGATATCTACCTCATTACCAATTCAATGAGTTCTCGTGACAAGGCAGCGTTTGGCTATTTTAAGGCACCGCGTTTGAGCATCACCACGAACGGCGTCATTCCATCAAAAATAAATATCAGTTATTTTATGGTACCAATTTGTTTTTGATTACATTTTTTTATGTATTTGTCGATTGAAGGCGGTTTTACCAGCCGGAATGGTTGCAATCCTGCTTAAACTATTTCAAACTTAATCGCACTTTGTCACACGAATGAAGTTTACTGGGTCGCAAATCAGTGTGCCGTTGTCTTAAATTTGCGTATTTTATTAGGTCTTCCGCAGAAATATTTATGGACATATCGCCCATTCCTTTCAACAAAGTCACATATGAAAAAACCTCAATTTTAAATTGTGCATGTTTTCGGAATGCCCAGAAAATGTACTATATCCCAGCAAAAGCGGCATATTATCCAACTTAATATTTATCCGCCAACTTAATATTTATCCGCCACAACTTAATATTTATCCGCCACAGGGTAGAAAGTGTTGTTTTTCCATTTTGAAGAAAAGGTATTGTTTAATTATTTTTTTAAATAAACTAAATATTTTTCAAATGGCTAAAACAACATTCAGGTTTTACCTAAAAAGATCTGTTGCACAGTAAAAAGTTCAATAAGTGGCTTGATATTTATTTTTAATATATTTTATTATATTTTTAAACTTTCAAAATGATCTCCTGAAAAATCAAGTTTTTTGATATTTGACGTTGTTGAAAGGAGTGAGCAATAAATATAAACTGTTCAGGATTAAACTAACCAAAATGTAGTGAAAAAACAAACATTTTTATTCTTTTTCTAACCATTTTCTGCATTCAATGGTGCATAGGGCATTGAATCGTCTTGATGCAGGTTTATTTTGATCGTTACTTACATGAAGATAAGGTGATCACCCCTGCGCTTAGATACCAGGGTAATATTAAATAAATATCAAGTTCAAAATCATAAATATTAATTTCCCCCCCCACCTGGGAATCGAACCCGGAATCTCTAGCACCGTAGCTAAACACGCTAACCATTACGCCACGAAGGCAGACAGGTTTTTTTCTACCACTTTTATTTTTGGTACTTTATGTACACATCCATCCCTGAAGGTGACAAGGTGCTTGTCGAAACTGATTGCGAAAAATAAACGTGTTAAAAAGCAAAGTTTGTATTCTATTATGTACATGTAAATATAAATGTAATATATATATATATATATATATATATATATATATATATATATATATATATATATATATATATATATATATATATATATATATATATATATATATATATATATATATATATATATATATACACGTGTGAGTATGTTTTTGTTAACCGAGTTCTGTAGGTACCTAACGAACTAGAACACAGGGTGTTTACCACTGATTTAACATAATACGCCTACCAGCGTTTAATACAAAGGGAAATCAATTTATGTTAACAGGTTCTAGATCCTAAAATATTTACATATCTGGAAAGTCATTATTATGTGGTTCGTGTAGTGTTGGTACAGCGGCATCAATCGCTCCATATTAAAACAGCTGACGGTTCGAACCCTCAAAAATGTAATCGACATGTTTATTCGCGGCGATCGGAATCCCGTTCGCGCTGAACTTTCCGAATTTAAATTTGTCCGACCGGAAACAGAAATGGCGCGAAAGTACGCCAAGCCGCAATATAATATTATTCCGCGCGTAAAGCAGGAAGCGGGGCGGATGTCAAACCCTAGACGAGAGGCCAAGAAAAGCGGGAAAATTTGACAGGGAAATCGAAGGCTCCTCTTCATAAAGTAATAGTATTTATTCGGCCTGTTTTATATGTTGTTTCATTGGGTTTTTCTTTGTGCCGTATTGATTCACTCGACTAGATTTTTAGTGCTGGCGGTCCCAGCGTGTGTTGGTTTTAAAGGAGTAGGGGAGCTTTCGGACCGAACCGGACGGAATGACAAATTCTAGATATATATCAAAGCTACCGCTCTACTCATCCCAGTGGACATTGTGAATGTGGGCATATCTATCCGGGATTAGACACTAAAGTGGGATGGAAATCAAATGGCACGCGTTATGTCCCTATTTTGGGGTAACTGAAAGGGTTATAAAGTAACGACAAGGCTGCGCCTTTTGTTCCTTTCGTGCACTTATGGCATTATAACGCACACAAGAGAGACACAGAGAAACGGATATCTTTGCTTTTAACACGCAAGACATCCGCAAAGTTACGCTTTATTTTAACGAATAATACATTTTAGAATAGAAACATGCATATATAAAACGATTACCAATCAATGTACAACATGGTCGATTGATGTTTTAATTTGAATTTTCAATATTTATTTATATTTTTTGTAATGTAATTTATAATTACAACGGAAGAGTATGTGATTTTAATATATCTTGGCATGTATTTTAATTTATAAATGCAACGGCAGACTATGAACAAGGAGTTTGCAGTCATACACATTTTTTTTTATCGTTGATCAATTGAAATTTTATCGCAACACCCGTTCATCACTTCTAAGGCCAAATCAAAAGTGAAATTTTGATTTTAAAATGAATGCAATACACAAAATATGAAAAAGATAATAATTCAATAAAGTCTTCGTTTTTAATAGAATTAAAAACGAAGATATAAGAAAGGAATGTAAGGCTGAACAAGGAATAATTGAAAATATTAGGAAGAGTTCTTTACGGCGTTATGGACATGTGGAGCGAGTGGATAACGAGAGAATGACTAAGAAAATATAGGGTTATCCAATAAGAGGTTTCATTTTGAAATTTGAAAAAAACTGGTATATTTTAAGATAAATCAATGAATATTTATTGCATCGTTAAGAGAAAAGTATGCGATTAACGATGGAAGACGATATCAGCCAAATGGCCGCCACGGCTACGGCTGCAGCACCATATCCTTTTCATGAAATTTTCCATGACCAATTCGCACATTTGCGGCTGTATGTCCTCGATAACTTCACGAGTTCCATTTTTAAGGTCTTCAATCGATTGTAGAGCATTGGCATAGACCTTATCTTTCACGTGGCCCCAAGGAAAAAAGTCTCAAGGTTTTAATCACAAGATCTCGGGGGCCAACTGTGATTACTTCTTCAAGAAATAACACGGCCAGGATTTTTTTATTGCAAAATTGCGATTGTTTCGTTGCTTGTGTGGCACGTAGCGCCGTCTTGTTGAAAACAAACACCGTCCACATCAATATCTTCCGATTCCGGCCATAAAAAATCATTAATCATAGCTCGATGGCGTAACAGTTGCACCAGCCTCATTTTCGAATAAGTAAGGTCCAATCACATCGCCAGCCCAAAAACCGCAGCAAACAGTGACACGTTGAGGGTTTCGATTCTTCATATCACCAAGTTGTCCCAACAGCTCAATTTTTTTTAACAAGTTTCGCTATTGCTAGCCGAGAAGGCGCTTCACGACGGCCAAAAAGTGCTGTAGTTTCGCGAACTGTGATTGCAAAATTTTCACCATTTCTGTAGTGAATTTTAACAATTTCAATGCGTTGTTGAAGCGTGTATCTTTGCATTTTTATTAATCGCGTAGTTTTTACTTGTCAAATCTCAAAAGATGACAGCTTCAAAAGTGGCAGCTGCCCAGATAGCGGGCTATCCAAAATGAAACCTCTTATTGGAAAACCCTATATATGTGGCGAATTAGAGCGGGAAAACTGACCGAGGACGACCGAAAAAGACTTGGCACGATCAGATCAATCAGAACCTTAAATCTGGTGGTGTCAAAAGCCTGCGTAATCGGAGGGCATGTAGGCGAGAAGTGTATGTCAGGACAGAAGAATGTGGCGTTTCATCCTTTCTGCCTACCCCTGCGGGGAAACGGCGTGATGGTAGTAGTAGTAGTAGTAGTAGTAGTAGTAAAAAAAGAATAAGTATTATATAGATGCCTGTCTGTAGGTAGGATATTGATACTACGTGTAGATATGAAAAACGTACCACAAACACCCAGATATATTGAAAAAATATATTTTTAAAATTCATTTTGTAATTGGCGGGAATCGAACCCTCGACGCCAGATTCAAGGTGGAGCTTATACTAAACTGCGCCATGGGGTCTGTCCTGGCCTTGCGATTAAATATTTACTAAATGTCAAGTTTGAATATTTTTCAAATACGGTTTGTAATCCATGAAAGCGCATGTACTTCCAAAAAGGATATTACTGTTAGTCGTAGACCAACTGAAAAAAAATCTTCAATTTATCTTTCAATTGGCAGGAATCGAGCCCGTGACACCAGTTAAGAAAATGTGCGAAAAATAAATATTTTATTGCGAGGCAGTCATCCCAAATACCATAAATCCACTGTGAGCAAGTCGGCGGGCCGCTTGCTTGTGTCCGTTTCGGTGAATTGTGTTTTTACGAGGCCCGGATGAGTGGCCCGTCTTTACGAGTCGGCACGGTGGCGGCGCCCGGTGTGGCAGGTGGCGCGCTGGCGGCGCCCACGCCCCCTGCCCCCTGAGCTGGCCAGGTTTTCCACATAACCTCGAAGGTTCTTACGCTTCGATAGCTCTGATTAATACCGCCAATACGTAAAAGAAGAGAACTATTTCTATATTGTCCGCACTAAAATAAAGACCATCTACGGATTCACCTTTTCCAAATTTTAAATTGTTTTTAAATGCCCTTTATATATGTTGTCAATTTCACAAGTAATGGATATGTAAAAAAAAAAAATTAAAACAACAATGTGATATTAAACATTGAAAATGGTGAGCGACAGCAGCTGCCAAGAAGCACGCAGTCCGACATAAACAATGTTTACTATTGTGTATGTCTGTGTGTGTCTGTGTGTGTGTGTCTGTGTATGTGTGTGTGTGTGTGTGTGTGTGTGTGTGTGTGTGTGTGTGTGTGTGTGTGTGTGTGTGTGTGTGTGTGTGTGTGTGTGTGTGTGTGTGTGTGTGTGTGTGTGTGTGTGTGTGTGTGTGTGTGTGTGTGTGTGTGTGTGTGTGTGTGTGTGTGTGTGTGTGTGTGTGTGTGTGTGTGTGTCTGAGTGTGTGTCTGTGTGTGTGTCTGTGTGTGTGTAATTTTACTGTGAATTTACATGTAAACGTTTTCAATATACCTGTCACTGCCAATCTAGATAAATAAATTATTGTAAGTCCATCACCAAATTTTCTAGAAGTACCCCAGTGTATGCAGTGAAAGGGATTAGTATTTAGTTCGATTAGTCAGCTAGATCCGATTCCGACCCGGTACACAGACGCCCACAATCCCGACCAGCACAGCAGACAGACACGGAACAGTGCAAAGACAGAGAATGGTCAGTCGTCGCATTTCCACTCAACCATTATTCATCGACACTCTATTTCGAATCCCTTTTACAAGTAACGACACACACACACACACACACACACACACACATACATATATATATATATATATATATATACGTATATACACATACACATATACACACATACACATATATTTTTTCAGCTATGTTATTATCTATTATAATATTTACATCGAATGATAAGGGTGACTGGGTTGCTGGTTCCCTTGCCCTCCGTGTTGGCCGCGAGACACGTGAAGTCTCCAGCTGTCTTCCGGTCCACGCTCTGCAGCACCAGGCTGTGGTCGCTCAGGATTACTCCGGCCGAGATGTTGTGGTGGATCTCTTCTCCCTGAAAAAAAAGATTGGTTAAATAATTTAGGAGTAAGCTATATTATTATGTTCAACTGATGCGCCACAAGTAGTCATAATTCCAAGCCTACCGATTGACTAGCTTCATGTGAAAGCGTTCCGAGACCATTGCATATATACAAGTTACAAAAATTAATGCAATATGGATGTTTAGTAATAGGCAGAATAGATTAGCCCTGTGAATAAACGAAGTTTCATATTTCATTCACATAAAAATCTGCTATATAATAAAATAACAACTATTTAGTTTTGTAGTTACAAAAATCAAAGTTAAAATAACTTTTTTCGTCAAAAAATACTAAAAGTCAAATCGCCGAAATCAACATTAGAAAAAAAGTACACATGCTCGCATGTACGCCCGAATTGTCCATAATGCCGACAAGATAATGTCATATGTACCACCTACGTAAGTAGTGCCGAAACAAATATAAAAATCGTAAAGTATAATAGGAAAATATAAACTTTAATTATGTTAGTACCTACTTACTAAAATTCATAAATATCGTTAAAATTTTAATGTTGAATAATGTATAAAATTTACGTTTGTACTGTGTTATTTGCAAATACTCGCATTAAGATTTATTTTCAATTGGTCTGGCTGTTTGTGATGTATTTTTCACATTTACCTTCCCTATCCTTACTATCCTACCTGCAGACAAGCTTCTAATAGAAGCTTGGCGAGTTATTTCTTTAAAATAAATAAAAAAATAAAATAAAAAGTAAGGGTGTTTATTCGAAGAACTTTGGTTGCTCGTATAAAAGTAATGATAAGCAAACATAAGGGAGTGTCTGCCCTATTGAATTCGTAATCAGGCATGTGCATGCGATTCAATAAAACGAATGAGTACTCAGTACCTACACAGTAATAATTCACAGAATCTGGGTAAAGCCAAATGATGCAACACTGGTATGGTATAGTCCTGGCATTGTACCGCGCACGCGACAGATAATGCTGAATACCTCTTGAGCCGATAGCGATTGTATTGACATTCAATATGGAAGTGTAATTTGGTGCAGCACGTAAAGCAGACTGCAGATGCGAGTAGAATATTAGAACCAATTCTGCACCAATAAAAATATTTTATTTATTTATTTATTTTTTCAAAATATGTTACACATAAGTCATATATATAATATTCCTGATGAGTAATTTATATTTCTCATTTTGGGACATGGGATTAAGGTTAACAAGACTGGAACAGAAATAATAAAGTTGCGAAAAAGATTTTAAAAAAATAATCAAAACGAATACATGGCAAAATATAAAAACAATAAACACGTAAAATAAATAGGCATAAGAAGCATATTTAAAAGAAATAAATGAGAAAAACATAAGGTAAGAAGCATATCTAAAATAAACAAATGAGAAAATATAGAAAAAATTAGAAAACATAACGAATGAGAAAAAAAAAAAAAAAGGTAAAAACAAAACAAGAAAATATAACTAATCACTACATATATACCATATCTTTCCATAAAGTATTTTATCAGATCATTTTTTTGGATCCCCGAATGGGTTTTATTTTACATATGTCAGGCAGCTGGTGAATTTGGGTAAAGGTAATATATTTTAAGCACCTTAAAAACCTGAATTCTAGGTTATTTGATTTCTATGGATATGAGGATGCACTTCTGAATGAGCTTATACATTTTTTAGATGTGAATTTTGAAAACAAATGTTTTCATCGAGTGGTAAAATTGTTAAGAGTTCCAAATTTCCTCACCATTATTGTCTATGTTCCCATCAAACCAAGTCTCGCCCCTTAACCCCCCCTCTAGTTATTACCCTACCCACCTTTACCAATACCTGAATGATTTTTTGGTCATTAGTTTTTGTGATCACCTGACGTTGAAAACACATGTAGTTTTCGAAACTAGTCGTGTGAAATGAAACAAAACACAATTAGTGCTTTAATACAAGTGTTAAATTTTTAATAATCAACATTTTATTCCATAGTTAATGCCAAATCAATAAACAATAGAAATCAATTAACTTAAACAACGTTAGTTAACAATTACTTTTGCAGATAACTAGGGTTCTTAGAGATAAATTTACCAATGAGATATTTACGTTAGTGTCTGTTAATGATAGTTTTATAAATGACAGATATTTCAGTATCGGTCTGTTTATTGGTATTTGATTTTTTTAATGTCTAGATTTCAATATTCCATCAGCGTACGTTGTAGCAAAAGCTTTGGTCTAAACATTGGTGCGAACTTTCGAGATAAAGGTTTGTTTACTAACGATTTTAGGGAAAGCTCTACGTCTCTCATTAATTTCCAATTATACAAGGATGAAAGCCATCATTGTTCGCTTCAGCGGTCCTTTGAGATTTTGAATAATTGACTCGAGATTCACAATGCTGCTCTAAACCTTAGGTGTAAAAATTAAATGAAAATATCATTGGAGTTAGATTTTAATTTTTTATTTATGTAGTTACAAAACTGATGATTTTTTTATATGTAACTTCCACAGCGCGTGTGCTATTTTTAACAAAAAAATCATAAACATAAAGTTGATGGTTTTTATTTTTTCTTACTTGATATAATTTTACATATTTATGAAACCTCATCTATGGTAGTCAAATGATGTTATCAATATAATTTCATATTGACAAAAATGTCAGGCAATTTTATGATTGTTTTTTTCGTTTTAATCTTTATTTACTTTTTATCGGTTTTTTACGTTTTTTACGCATATATTTAAAAATAAATGTTAATTGAAAATGATTTCAACAGCAAGAATTATTTTTACATTTTTTACATTTAAACGCAAATGATGAAATGAAAGTCTGGGTAATTACAAGGTATATGACCTGTCATGGGCTGGTTAAGTCATCACTTTACACACTTATAAATTTTACAATTCTACCCATAATTGACAACCACACTATTTATATTTTTGGATATCTTACAAATATCATAAATTTCATTTCGCTTTATGTTTTAGTTCACGGGAGCCATCTATGGTTGGCTCGAGAAAGCTTTTATTTATCAGAAGCTGTTTTATTTTGATGTACGCAAGATTCTAATCAGATACTTTTACATACTTGAAAACGCATGAAAACATGATTTTCAATTTTTATGCAGTTTATAATTTGACCAGTTGATTTTTTTTGGCAAAGTACCCAAAATTGAGTGATGTGTAACTCAAAAATTTTGCAAAATTGTTGTTGAAACATGCATTCCACATAATTTTCAAATACCTGTGAAATTATAAATGAAGGTGATGAATCAAACACATTTAAAATGGACACATGCTACTGCAATATGACTGCCGAATCAACAAATTAAAAAATATTGTGATTTTTTTCAATTTGAAATCGATATTGTGTTTTTTGCTGTTGATTTTATTTAAATTTTAAACCAAACCTCATGTTGTAGAATACTGCAATATTAATAAAAACAGTATTGCGTACTAACAAGGGATTTCCAATATCGTAAAATCGATGAAAACAACTAATGTACGGGATTTAAACAAAAATAGGTAAAACCGTCCTTCATATAAAGAATAAAAATTCAACAATATTGAATGCATAACTCAGTTCTATTGTATTCTGCACTCCAATCCCTACAGTCTGTTTACAGTTATTTTAACTCTAGTTTTTTTTAATGATTTATTTGGCAGTATAAATAATAATAAAAAACTAGAGGTAAAATATCTGTGAACAGACTGTAGTTATAGCCGCAGTGTCCGGTTTAAAATCGAGTGCAGCAAATGAAACCTCAGTCGTTCGGCCTGCGACGCAATGCTCATCACACGTCCGATAATTTGTTTAGCTTAAAGCCATTGTTTGTCGCGGCCGATTTCCAGTAATCATCCCCCGCATTGTCCCATACAGCCATCAGAAATCGAATTAATAGACCACGCGGAAGGGGTGAACACGCCGATAGCGGAATGCGGAGTCTAGGGGTGCTGACTGCACAAAACAAAGTCAAAATTTCATGCTGTTTTTACTGAAAGTTACATATTTATAATTTCACTAATTGATTCGGCAGTCAGTCTGTGGTAATATTTATCAATTTTGAATTTTAGATTTACTTACAACATTTTGAGTGTGTCCAAATACTTTTTCACAAAATCTGGATTATCTCCAATTACAGGAGTTATTTTCATATTGTTTTTTGACATCTCATCAAAGATGAAGAAGAATATGGAAGTCTGGGCATTTACGTAAATGATGATGTTGAGGAAAGATGTTTTTTTTTTAACACCTTGTGCTCAATGTATTATTACGCTAACATACAGTCAGTGCAATTAGAGGTACGTACGGTGCACCGTAAACGCATTATCCCGGAACCATTTAGTGTCATACGAACAGAAATGTTAGCGGTTCGACCGTATTACTTTACATGACGTGTCATCATAACATTGCAGAAATAATAGGAGTTGAAAATGGACGATTTTCAAATGGGTACCTACTCGATACTCGTATTTTGTGGAAAGTACCTACTTGGTTCACAATGCTCGTAAAACGCCCGCTTTTTAACAGAAAAAAAATATTTTAAACAAACAAAACACACAAGACGATCAGTGAAATGAAATGAATTGTTTTAAAGTCTAATGCAGTGTTTTTCCAACCTAACTTGTACCATGCCCCACTTCAACGATTCAAAAATCTCCATACCCCCTCTCCCTGTCAAATTTTTGTTTAAATAATAAATTCAAAAGAAAAAAAATATTTTAAATGAAAAATGTATATTTTGAAATTTATACAATCTTAATTTAATTTTTAAAAATTTATAAAATGTATATAATGTATGTTACATTATGACTCGAAAGAAAATTAGCGCTATTCTTCGGCTTGGCTTGAGAAACCGAAATTTAAAAAACTTCCTGAATATTGATGATTTTTTTCATACTCGTACTATGAGGAACTATAAATAAATAAGTTGATAGATTTTACAGAATGTAAGCGAACGAACAGTCAATCACACACATGCGAAGTACCCGATCTCAAAATTTTGACGTTGACATTTCGCTCACTCCTTTCAAGAACGTCATAAATCAAAAATCGTCAATTTTCATTTGTGCATTTTTTCGGAATGCCCAAAAAATGTACTATATCTCAGCAAAAGAGGCATATTTTGAACTTAATATTTACCCGCTACAGGGCACAAAGTGTTGTTTTTGCATTTTGAAGAAAAGGTATGGTTTAATTATTTTTTAAAAAATATAATAAATATTTTTCAAATGGAGAAAAAACCCTCAGGTTTTACCTAAAAAGATCTGTTGCTCAGTAATAAGTGACTTGATATTTATTTTAAATATATTGTGTTATATTTTTAAACTTTAAAAACGTTCTCCTGAAAAATCTAGTTTTTTGATTTATGACGTTCTTGAAAGGAGTGAGCAATTTGTGGTAGTATTGCCATCTATCACTTAAAATAATATAATAGAAAAGTGCAAATATAATGGTGCTACCATCATATTAAAGAAATTTTCTTGTTTTTTTTCTAAAATTCGTTTATCGACAACAATGTAACAATATTTTTTTTCAAAATATTACATACATAAGTCATATAATATATAATATTCCCGATGAGTAATTTCTATTTCTAATAAATGATTTTCTTTTCGCGTTGCGCCCCAAGACGGTAAAATTGGTTCCCGGTTGTGCGACACTGGTCTGTTGAAAGGCTACAGTAAGAAAAACAATAATGTAACCATTGATAATTCATAATTCATTGACAAGTCAAATTTGAGTTTTGAGTAAAATGAACCCCAAATACGTCGAAACCTTTAGCCAACGAGTCGTGACGTCATTGGGTCTGATGTGTTTATCAACTTGTCAATCATTACTTATTCATAGTGCCAGACAAGTTTAGGTTAGTGAGTCAAGTAAAGTAATAACAAGGGAGTTCAGAGATCAAATAAGTTACAACTGAACCCGGGTTTAGCCCTACTAATCGATAACATTTAGTACCCTAAATTACACTGTCGAAATGTCAATCAAAACAGTCACGGACTTTCGGAATTTGTCATGACTGAAATGGCTCAATCGTCAATAATAACTGTCATTTCTTTAAGTATTGACAATCATTGTCATACTGTCAATTATGGATAAAAATTATTTACATTTTTATGGATTTCTAATGTTTAATCTTGTGTTAAATAGAAAAAAGACAACCGTATCGTTTTTTCAACTTTTATTTTATTTCACCAATGACCAGGTTTTAGCGTTATCATACTCGTGGAAGGCTAGACAAAATCCTATGTTATAAACACAACAGATCGTGGTTGAAAATTATGATGTTACATAAGTTTTCTGAGAGGATGAAGTTAATTTTTTATTATTATTTTTAATTTTTTATGAATTTCATTAATTGATTCAGGAGTCACTTTGTAGTAATATCTATCCATTTTTAACTGAAGTTTTACTTGGTAAATACCGTTATTTCTTAAGAAATAGGGGTATTTCCCAAGTGAAACTTAAATTAAAATCGAATGAATTTAAGCAGTGTATTATAATAATAATTATATTCAAGTTACAGCTAGAGTTTTAAGTAGGATATTATTTAATTAAAATAAAATAAAATAAAATATACCAAGCAAAACTTTAGTATATAATGGATAGATATTACCACAAAGTGACTGCGAAATCAATTAATGAAATTAAAACAATTTATATTTTAATCTATTTCTTTAATTTGTCCGCCTCCGTAGTGTAATGGTCAGCACGCTCGGCTACCGTTCTGGAGGTCCCGGGTTCGATTCCCAGGGGGGGTCATGAACATATAAGTGATTTTTTCACTGTATTATTTATTCAATACTACCCTGGACTGGTACCTGAAGCGGAGGGCTGATCACCTTTCCTTCATGTGTTAACGATCAAGATAACACTGCGTTTATATGATGCAGTGCCCTATGCACCATTGGGGTGCGGATAAGGGTTTTATTATTATTTATTAATAGAAAAAGGTTTTGTAAATTTACTTGTAAAATTTAATAATTGTTAAAAATTATCGTAATAAAGTATTCTATATTTTATTGTATAAATTAAGCACATTATTTAAAATAAAGTTATTAATTTTAAATAATAAATTATATAAATCCTTGTTCCAGATAAAAATCTAAATACGTTAAATTAAAATTAAAATAACCCTAAATTTTGAATGTCCATAATAGGTCAGTTTCACAGGCTAGATCATCTATCCTCTGTGTTTCTCCCCAGTTCCTATAAAGCCGTGTAGTTAGCAAGTTATATTGGCGGTGTCTGGCTGCAGGTTGTGAAATTGTATCACGTAGTCCATTAATTCAGGCGGGCCTCGGGCCTTACGGTGCCCGATATGTCTTCAGTACAAAGACTATAAAATGATCGCAATAAATCAAAAATGTGGTCACAGGAATAGGGTGACTACGATCCCAAAACGAAATACAGACTTTACGACTTTTAACACAATTTTCTAGGACCTTCAGTATCGAAGGTTGGAGTGAAGGATTCTCGTATACTGATATGCGAAGGCGTAAATATAAATTTGAAAACAATAATGATTTTCTTGCCACGCGTTGTGTTTATTTATATGGAACATTATTTTGACAGTTCTAGATACTAAAATTCCATTATTTCTCAATTAGTTCGTGGTTTTCATTTATTATTTTTTTTCATATACATAGTTACAAATTGCTGGGTTTTCTAGTGCCGAGGGCACATTTTACAACTATACAATTTTACAATGTATAAAATTAAATGATTTTTTTTATTTACATTTGAAGCACTAACTTTGTGATTTTCCATTTTATAATAAAATGTAGCTTTGTTTCAAAATCATTAAAAATATTTTATTATAACTTATTCAATGTCTACCGGTTTCGAAGCTAACCGCTTCTTTATAAAGACTGATTAATACAAATACGTCTTGATTAATCATTCTTGATAAAGAAGCGGTCAGCTTCGAAACCGGTAGACATTATATTTAAGTTATAATAAAATATTTAAAGTGATTTTAAACAAGGTTCCATTTTAATTATAGAAAAGAAAATTGTTAGTGCATTCATATACGACATGGCCGAATGATGCGATCCATTTCGTTAATTTTGAAAGTTCTTTATTTTAAAAAGTTATTTTATATTTTTGTTGTTTTATGATGTTTTACATCACATTTTGTCTGGATTCAGTCTACTTTCATCCTTCTTTTATTAACTCCATGCTTCACATTCAAATATTAGAGTTGGTACCAGGATTCCATTGTGTATTCCCAGTTTAACTTTCGCTGATATATCTTGATATACGAAACATCAACCTGTTCCAAAATGTGTCCAATTGTGTCGGATTGTGGTCCCGTGGTTAGTGTCGCGGACTCTTGAGTCAGAGTTTCTTGGTTCGAATCCACTTTACCACAATTTGATACCTATTTCTAATAATGAGCCGCTTAGGCTTACAAAAATAGTACCTATGAAATTGAAATATTTATTTTAATATAAAGTAGATTTGTAAATAATAAAAACACAAATATTTCTCTTATATAATTTTATTTTATCCATTTCCAACTATTAATTTGGTCACTATTAATTACAAAATAAATTTTTGTTCTCAATAAATAGAAAAAAAAAAGAAAAATAAATGGATTAATCCAAAAAATACGTGTTCCATAATTTACATAAATGTTTTTCAATAAGGATTGTTTTTTTCAAATCACATATTCATAAAACGATTTTCTCACAAGACGTAACCACAATTTTTAATTATGAAAACTGAAAAGTGTTGACTGGGAAAATTCGTGTACAAGAATTGAAATGTGGTTACTCTAATAAAACCACACCAAGGCTGTCTGAAAAATCTAGTTAGCTTCACGCCTCATTCTTTTGTAGAGGCTTTGATTAACGCTCACCTCTGGAGGTTCTATCACGATGTTTCAGGAACGTAACAAAGTATTCCTGAAATTTCGCTTCAGGAAAGCGATTGTATAATATTATTTTACATTCAAAGCGAACGCGTTGATTGTATTAATAAATTATTAGTATGTGATTTAAATTAAGATCGTCTTATTTCATGTTCGTCTCTAAAGTGTGGTGGTTCGCACATTTGTCCCGTGTTGTGTTCTTAGGGGAGTCAAAATAAATAAAAATATATTTTGTCACTATAGCTTTTTTTTAAATGTATCTCTGATACTTTGTGACACATTTGATAAAGTTTAAAAAAATACAACTCAAATTGTTTTTATCAAGTTATATTTTTGGTACTTTTTTTCCAATCGGTTTCGACAAGCACCGTGTCATGTTCAGGGATAGATATGTACTTAACTTGAAACTGTGTTGTATTCGAAGTAAGGTGAGTTTTTAAAAAAAAAATATTTAATAATTTTTAAGATTTTTACAGCAACTTAGATTTTGAGCGTTTACAAAATTTTACTGGGATAATATGCCGTGTTTGAAAGTTCTCACAAAACACTTTAGAATATTATCTTATAGAGAAACGCTCTCAGTATATAGGTAAGAGGTATTTAATACAAATAAAATTCCGCCTCCTTAGTGTAATGGTCAGCACGCACGGCTACCGTAATAGAGCCCCCGGGTTCGAATGAATCGTTTCCGACTACATTCGCCTCATAAATTTGTTAAACCGTTCTCTCCTCACTTATGCGTTCCACATGTCCAAACCATCTCAACACACCTTTATTAATTTTATCGATAATGATTACCTCAGCTTTGCATTATTTCCTAATTTCATCAATCGAACATCTATCCAACATCGTTTTGCCACACATTCGTCTGAGGGATCGCATTCCATAACATTTAATGTATAAATTAAAATGGAGTTCTACAATCTAAATGCCAAATCTATACACATATAATACCTTAGAATATGCTTGTTAGGTCAACTGTAGTGGAAACCTTAGTAGGTACATACCTACATAGGTAGGTACTACTAAAATGAAGGACTGCTTTAAAACTGAGTTTCAAATTTCTTCAAAAAGAAAATGAAAAAATAAACTCCTGTCTGAAAATAATGATTGCTGAATTCTCAGAAAAATATGCCGACAAAAATTCTAATGCAATTATTTCAAAGATTGTGACTTTGTCTAAAGTTCAAAGATTAAATCTGTAGGCGTCTGTCTTAAAAATGACAATTCTTCCCAGTTTTTTCATCCCCTTCTCGTTAATTTGTCTCTCTTCCGGCAGACTTCCTCCCCGTTTTGTCTTACATCTTGATTATAATAATTACGGAGGCTGTATTCGCCCGAGAAATGCTTGAATTACGAAACAAATATAACTGAAGGAGAGAACTTTGCTTCATTTACGATGGTGTAAGGAGCGCGTTTCGACTGTATTTTGAGAGTCCAGTTATTAATGAAATAATCATACGACTTCTAAAATAACAATTAATTTTAATAAAAAAAATACAAACTTCTTATGATGTCTTCCAGTCAACCGTAGAAAATTCTGGGAAGTTGTATCAATTGGGTTATAAAAAATAGAGATTTTTTCTCATTAGCTGTACTTGGCCGCGCCTTGTCTGGCTAATACAATATGTCAGCAGTTGTCAAGAAACACGCTTTCTGCCTTAAGCAATACTTAGTTTTGCGTGTGTTGCTGTTACGTTCAACAGATAACGCCGCTTTGGCGCTAATTTTTTTAATATGAATTTAAAAACAACATTTTTTTACCTGTCGCAGATAATATGTGTATTACACACGAATGCAACGCTGTGTGAAGTATTCAAAGCATAATGTGCATAACTTTAGAAGAATTAAAATTTTCATATTTCAAAAATATATATTTTTTTTATGTACATAATTCATTTATTAAAGAATGTTAATATCATAGTTTGTGTGATTTCTTTGTCATTCCTGAAGTATTAAACGTATAAAATAGTTTTTTTCAAATGTTTTGTACTGACATTTCTTCGTGTGGCGTTCTATTCTCTCTACCTATCCCTGCGGGAAACAGTATTATGATTAGTTAGTTAGTTAATTAGTTGGGGTGAAAAATCACTTTATTCAAATCTCTCTTGGGAATCGAGCCCGCGACCTCCAGAGCGGTATCTAAACGCTCTGACCACTACACTACGGAGGCGTATAAATTTATTGCGATATCTGAAAATCAGTAAATAAATTATCCGAAAATTAAGCTCGATATGTGTACGTGAATAAATATGTGTGTATGTGTATAGGGCTCTATAGTAAACATCAACAATGTAATTTGTGATATTGTATAAGGATCTAATTTATACTGGCTCGTGTTAACTTGGATTGCTATTCACTTAGCGTACTATATCTTTAGGCGATAGTTACGATCCCTTTTATGATACGATATATCAGATAGGTATCATGTTAGAGGAACGTGAATCACATGTTAAACGAGACGCACGGCGGAAGTAACGGGTACTTTTCACGGCTTGACCCGCTCGTCTTATGGCTCTTGTGATGTAAGTTTTTGTGTTTTGCACCGCTTTGCAACGTTTGATGGCCATCACACGCGAATGACTTTACAAACGCATATAGGTGACCATTCAGTATTTTCAGAATTGCAACCTGGTGATGGTGATTTGAATGGATCCATTTTAAATTTAAATTTGCTTGTAATTACTCCGTTTCTCAAAATCTATTATGACTCGTGTTTCAATGCAATCTGCATCATTTTCAAAGATCGTATGTGAAGTTTAAATTTTAGAGTTGTGTCCTTGGGACGTTGAAGAATAAAGGGGTAGAAGTTGTTTCTATATTTATTTATCTTTTATGAGTGGGAATATGGACTTTAGGGGGAGGCTTTAGTCACTGTTAAATTTTTAATCATGGATTTATTATTATTGATGTTTTTATGAATTTATTTTGATTCAAAATGTTGCCGTTTAAGACTTTTCGTATTAATAATTTAAAGGATTTCTACGTCATTATAATTTTACTTGTATGTGTGATTGTTATGTGTTAAATGGTAAGTGAACTATGAAATATTATTATTTCTTAAAATTAATTCATGTTGCCTGACTCGTTGTTTCAAATTTTCTGGAAGTCATACCAATGTATGAACTACCATGTTGTAGTTTAATTTATATATATACCAATGTTATCTCTTATATTTCTATAATTATGTTGTGATAAAAATTATTATTTGTGTAAATGCTAGTTTTATGCTTTCTCAAAGAAACAAAAAATTCGAAGCGTAAAAATAATATTTGAATTTAAAATGGATAAAAATAATCATAGAGTGACTACCGAATCAATTAATGAAACCATAGATATACGAGAAGTCAAAACTGTTAATATTGCGCTGTTACAGAAAGATCGTTTTACCGAAAACCCGACAATGAATGGATCGCCGAACGAAATTTTTGCAAAACCTATCACAAAAATGTGATACGGATTCAGGTCGCAATTAGTGAATTGTGATCAGTACTTTAATAAGTATGATCTGTTACCCTAAAAAATAGGCATCACGGCCAGATTGAGCCCCAGAGAGTCACGTGCGCCGTTTCTAGGCCAATTAAGTTTAAATCGCGTTACTCCCAAAAGACTACGAGATGTTTTTTGTAATTTGTAATGAATCCGTTTTTATAACCTTGGTCATCCTTTAGGGAAAACCGGAAATGAAGTCTCCACACTTTCGTACTGAATTAATTATGAAATTATCATAACATTGAAATAAAAAAAACAACAATTTACTTTTTGTTCGTAAATGACGATTTTTCAGAATAAAATCGACAAAAAAAGGACCTGGTGTCAAAACAAAAAAAACCTTTTTTTTTGTTGGTGTTATGGTATAGCATATTTAACAATTAACATAATAGAAACTAAACCGTTTTTAAATTACTTTTTATTTAATTTAGAAACACAGGTATTTAAAAAAAATATATTAAATTAATTTTTTTGACATACCTACACAACAATCATAGTAATTTTAATTGATTACCCTGTTCTCTCTTATAAAATACTAACCTCTTGTGCTTGGAGAAACATTCTTATACCATATATTATTGTTTATGTTTGTGGGTGATTATTTTTTTTTATTGAGTTTTTTTTTCTTCGATTAACATTTATATAAGACATTAAAATGATTTTTTAGCATTTAATTTTTTTTTATTTTTTTTATATCTGTTGGAAGGTTATTAAAGTATTTGGTTCACAAATATTTAAAGATCTTGCTAATGTGCTACCAAAATGCGAAAAAAAACCTGAATGTTCATTAAGATTTTTTGTTTTGGAATAACGTAAAGCAGTAAATTGTTACATTTCCATAGTGTTTATTCACCATACTAAATAACCGTTTATTAAAAGCTACGTTAAGGGAGAAACCGTTAGTTATCCTTTTGTGAAATGTACGAGAAAGTGAATAATATTCGCAAGTGATAATTGGATGTTACTTGGGAGGGAAAAGTTGACCACATTGTTGTAAATTTAAATAAAAAAATGAGTTGTTTTTACTGCTTGCTGTAATTACGAGTCGACAATTAGTGTAATTGGTGCGGTGTTAAGGATGGCGGTGAGGGAAGGCTAATATTCTGATGTTTCATCCCTTTAAATATGTCCTTTATTAAAGCTAACAAATTTGTCATGTTTATAACTGTAATACAAGTATTTTCATCGAGATTGCATTAAAATGTGCATGTTTTAATATTCACCTGTGACAGGTGAAAAAAACATCTTTTGAGAGCATATTTTTTGTCCGCAATGGCAGGGCCACCTGTTAAACGTGACAGTAACATACACCATACTATTCATCCCCTTAAAAATGTTCTATATTAAAGGTTACAGCCTTATATTCGACTGTGATGATGTCGGTACCGACAATACCAGTTACTGGTCAGATAAAATATATTTAGTAAAAACTATAAAGTTGTTATTCAATTTTATATATTAATATGTTACTTAATAAATAAAAAATATATAAACAGTAAAAATATATATATACAAAAATTACTAAAAAAGGAGTATTTCCAAGAAAATAATGTATGCATATTATAATATAATATAATATATTATAGTCCATCCGAATTGGTTTTGCATGCTTTATGCTTCTGTGTGTTTATATTTTGTGATTGTTGGTCGAGTTCAATTAGATAATTTTACAGTAAAAAGTTTCCCAATGATTTCTATATATGAACCTACTACAACATGCAGTTTCACAGATAATCACTTTCTTCAGTACATTCAAACGCCCGCTTCTTTTTCTAGCTGATTTGTTTTTGTCAGCTTGATTGATGTATTCTTATTTCTTTTTAATTAAGGACGCGCACAAAATGGTGCTTATGGGAGGTCATTGAATTAATGCAACGCCATTTTATTGCAATAAAACAGAAATGTCAGAATTAAGTAAGCGAGAATATTCAAGAAAGAAACGGTAGATGGGGAGATATTTCTTAATTCGTCAAATCCAATATTCGGCATGAAATCATTTATTATACTACGGTCATCATAATCTTAGCTTGGTTAGAAAATTCACGAAATAAGCTAGCTTTGCACAAAATATATTCAATAACGAGATTGCTTCCAAGCGATAAACAAAAAACAAAACATTATGAAGATCAACCAATGGTAAAATAAAAAGAAAAAAGATGATGTGTACTTGCCAATTCTGAAATATAAATATCTAAAGAATTAATATCAGAAAAAATAAAATACAAATATGTATAAGGAAGAATTACGAGTAACTAACATACTCGTAAAGGTAAGAGAAACCGACGTATTAAAATGATAAAATGTTAAAATGCACACAAATTGAATTATTTATTGCCTGATTTTGTCAAGATTTCAAACTTGTTTGTTTGTCTTGTGTAATATGCTCCAGATATTGCGGCCATATTCATATTCTCTGCAAGAAAAAAGCGTACGCGAATTGAGTAGGTACTTACAAAGGAAAAAGTTCCTAAGTTCATTTTTGTTGGTTCCCAGCGACCCTAGATAAGAATGAGTTAAAAGCAATTTATTAAACTTCGCGTTATTCCACATTTGTTTCATCTAAAAGCAATTATTTAAAGAAAACAAGTTTGTCGAAGTCGAGAGAGATGTGTATCTTGAGTTATGAATTTGAAAAACGTTGTTTTGCCCTCCACACATATTTTTTCGCCATAAATAAAATTGACAATATGGCGGCAATATTTAAAACGTGTACAAGACAAACAAAAAGGTCTATATTGTAATAAATTGCAGGTGTGAAGCAATTATTCATGAACGCAAAGCCGCAAAGATAAAACATTATTCGTTCACGCAGTAAAATAAATCCCCAATACGGACGCATTAAAAAAAGAAAAAAACAAATCGTGTTGGTTTAAAACAAACCGATCTCGCAAAATACATTGATTCAGTCAGTATCCTAAATGGCAGGGGTGTGCTAATTAGTTGATCGTCGAAACGGTTAAATTCTCTTTATAAAAGTTGCTATCTTAACACCATTAATTTTGAATATTGCTAAAGCAGAATCAGATATTTAAAAAAAAAGTAAATTAGCCTAAAGTGTTTGTAATCGCTACGTACGTGTGTGAAAATGAATATGTTGAAATTATTAAACATATGAATAAAACGAATATGTATTTTTTTCATTGATTAGACATGAAAGTGAATTTATATTTCATCAAACACATAATTACAAGTTACAAAAATGTGCCCTCACTGAGTTTTCTTGTGCCGAGGGTACATTTCAATCATTTTTTAATCTGATTTTTTACAATTAATTTCTTAGCTATTAATTGATGTCATAATTTGATAACTTAAAGAAACTTAAAATCAACAGTTTTATTTATTTTATATAAAGACATATGGCTAAATTTTAATTAAAAATACAAAAAATGTACGTTTTTAAATTATTTATTTTAAAAGTACTTAGCAAATGTAATGTAGGATCTACTTCAGACGGTTAGCATAATTTTGTTATTTTGGCAACCCTATTCGGCGGTAGTACCCGCCAAACGCTCAATAGATAACGAAATTCCAATTAAATGGCGCTGGCGGGGGGCTGAGGGCGGAGGGCGAGCCGCTGTAGGCCTCGCAGAGGGTGTAGGTATCTACCCGCTACCCTACACAACCTACCCCAGTTCTAGGGAACGGGTTGCTGATTAATGTCTGTGAAATGAAAATCCGGCGGGAAAATCTGACAGCGGACGGCGGGAGATTGATAGAAATCAGCTGTTCGGACGACGCCATGTTGGATAGTTTTGCAAGTTTCCCGATTGTCTTGAAAAAGAGTACAGATATTAATTTCAATTCTTACGTAGACGAGTAACATTTCCAAAAAATCGTTGATACATTATCCATATGAATAAAAATGGTTGGTAAAAAAACCTCATACAGTTATTCACCGATTGCTTTGAAATTTTGACACGTTACATTGCATTTAAATTTGCGCTTATTCGCTATATCGCTCACTCCTTTCAACAACGTCATATAATAAAAAAAAAAACTTGATTTTTCAGGAGATCGTTTTCAATGTTTAAGAATATAATGAAATGTATAAATAATAAATATCAAGCCACTTACTGAAATTTTTACTGTGCAACAGATCTTCTTAGGTAAAACCTGAAGGTTTTTTCTCCATTTGAAAAATATTTAGTTTATTAAAAAAATTATTAAACAACACCTTTTCTCATAACGGGAAGCGTGCGTCTTGACAGATGATGTCACTTTGCATTTTCTACGAAAATTGGAAATGAAGTTCAGGTAAATGAAATATACTACTTTCATTACCTCTACACAAAAGTAATAATAATCTCTTTTCTAAAATACGCCATTTAAATTGATTCAGATACTGCAAGAAAAAATGCTTTTAAATAATAAAAGCTAGTTGAATGACGATTCCGCATTATAAAGTGTAATAAAAGTTATAAAAGATGATGGAAAACCACCTGCAGCCCCTAGATGTAGGCAGATATGAAAAACAATTTTTACGATCAGTCTTATTGTTATAACAATTGGTAATGTACATACTTCTACGTCGGTATGTTGAACAACTTGGAGAAGCCATTGAAGTTTTAAGGACTATTTTGTATCTTGGCAACAGAAATCGAGTGGTTCGTTAGGTAAATATCCTGCTGGGAATGTTAAAAGGAAAAGAAGCAGACATGAGCGGTAATGAGGGATAATTGCCGCCAGCACTGTTGTTGCTCCCAACTTTGCATAACATTCAAGTTTACTTCTTGCCTAGGTACTTAGTCGAATCTTTATAGTTGCTGAAGTTCCGCCTTACTACACTCGCCCGTCTAATAGCGTATTTCCAAAACAAACAATCCCAGATCGCAACAATCCATTGTAGAACTTTGCAATATATGTCAGAAAAAGCTTTGCAAGAATTTTCTTAAGTGCATGGAAACAAAATTAAAAATATCTACCAAAATAAAACTTATAAACCATCTACCTAACTAACAATCATTCCGCTTCCTCATAAGGATAGAGAGAGAGAGAGAATAGAAGCCACATCACTCTGTTCCACATTCATGCATCTCCTTATACATACCCGTCGATTACTTCGATTCATGACCTGACCACTTTTGAGTATGTGACATAACATACTTGATCCTGCCTTTATTTTCCTCGACCTTAATCTGCTCCTTTTTCCAAATTAATTCGCCTCATAAATTTGTTTTACTGTTCTTTCCTCACTTAATCGTTCCACATTTCCAAACCATCTAAACACACTTTTCTTAATTTTATCAATAATGCTTATCTCAGTATTTCATTCATTTCTTATTTCACCATTTGAACATCTATCACATGTCGTTTAAAAAAATAAAATTGGTTTAGTGACCTCTGGGACTTTTTCTAAGAGATCAAAGTCGGAATATAAATGAGAAAATACTAATTCATAAAAATTTATGACCTTAGTAATAGAAACAGCCTCAATCTGCGCATGAGCATTGTAAAACAGTACGATTATTATTCACTTCAGTGTTTTTATGTGGTGTTCTTACCCAAGTTATCTATTTTTCAGTCTTGTCAACCCATGTTATCCCATATCTCAATATGAGCAATTAAAATTATCAATGGGGAATATTATATATGGTTATAATGGTTAAATATGGTTATAATAAGTTACATAAAAAAATACCATTAAAATTCCTTTCCTTTTCTTCTTTTCCTATCACTGTCATCTCCTTTTATTTTTATCCCATCCTTGTCTCATGTCTCTTCTTATATATAGACTTTTCTAATGCATAGGTCTGAAGAACTGTAATTGGTACTCATATTTTTTTTTGTATTCTGATTTATGATATATTGTAACTGTTGTTTTTCCTTCCAATAAAATAAAAAAAATATAAAAAAAGGTACTGTTGAAAAATGCACAAAATATTATGGATTCAGAGAGTTCGAAATTAATGTTTTGAGATGTATGGTAAAAGAGAGAAAATTATAGACATTGTAAAAAAAGAAAGTACTCTTTATCTTTAAAGAAAGTACATTTTATGAGGGGATTGAAATACGTGTTGTATAATACAATAAAGCAAAGTGGAAGGTAAACGCAGCTTAGTAATAATACGTATATCACGGAGTAAAAACTTGAGAGAGTTTGCACTGTAGCACTAAGTCCCTGGTTGGAGAAGCTGCAGACAAAGTGAAAATTGTCATAAAGATTCGTAACCTTCAGTGTGGAGCGCCACAATAAAAAGACTAGAATAAAAAATAGCATTATTGATACCCAAACAAGACAAGCTTTTTAGAAATTGTATTTAAATTAGATAGAAATGTTAAAACGGAGATAAATTTTCAAAAATATGTGGAGCAGCGTGTGTTTTTACTTTAAAAAAGGTATTTTCGTAATATTGGACCTTTTTGCAAAAATTCGAATTCTGCAATTAATAACCTAGATAAATAAAGTCTGTAACCGCCTTTAAAAGAATGGAAAAATAAACAATTAATATTTTATTCAAATATTTATTAATGGAAAAAATAAACAAAAATTACAAGTTTCTAAACATTTTGAGCGTGTCCAAATCCTTCTTCACAATTTGTGAATATGTTAATAAAATAGTAGGTCAAATTATAACATTAGTTAAAATTGAAGTTGAAATATTGAGTTCTAAAATTTCAGTAGTGTGGTTGGCAATCATAAGTATAATGGTCAGTGTATACACATGTATAAAGTGATAATTTAAACCGGCCTTTAACGGGTCGTAAGGTCCGTAAATACCCAGATTTCCATATTCTTCTTGATATAGTTGGGATGTCAATATATGTAATAAAATACACGTTACGCATGAATATTTCTTACACGATTATAAAGTATGTTTACGCAATCACAACGCATCACTGCGTTCTGGCACTGGATGTTTTAGAAATACGCAGTTTGCTAGGACTGGAAGGGAATAAAGTAAAGCGATCATTTAAGAGCTTAAAGCTTAACGCAATTGGACGGGAGATTATTACGGCTCGTTGTGAAAATTTCTTTTGTAAATAAATTTAAATTACGGGATAGGTATAAAAAGCTCCAATAAATTGAAAATTATAGGTACTGCCTTGGTTTAATGGTATGTTTCAAAGCAAGTTAATGGTTTATTTAAAAAGCTTATTCCTGTACTAATTATACCTCCTAATATATTATGTATTTATAAATTTTACAAAATGATAAAATATGCTAATAATAATTACATATAACGCACGTAAACCATAACTTTTTAAAGAAATTAATAATTGCAAGCGGTACTGTATACTGTATAAGTCATATAAGTGAAATTTAAGAAAAAAGGAATAAGAGAAAATTAATGTGAGAGATAGAAAGAGAGAGCATCTCAAAAAATTAAAAAAAGTAAAGGCTCAATAAAATGACATATTTTTCTTTTATTTTCATTGATACTATTGAGAAGTGGAGACATGAAAATTGATAACTAAGGGGATACTGGTGTACAAAATATCCGGCTAACACCAAAGTTTATCCATCTTTATAATTTTCTTCTTCTTCTACTCTAGATTTCTGTTCTCCACTACTGGATATGGGCCTCTTCCGCATCCTTCCATTTCCTTCGATCGGTTGCCTTGTGCAACCAGTTTCTACCTCCCACAGCGGCTATATCGTATGACCTGAGGTCTTTCGATGCGTTATTTTACTCTCCCAAGGTCTCCATCTAAAAGTTTTTGGAGTCCATCCTGTCTTGCAATATGTCCCGCCCATTGCCACTGGAGTCTTGCCACGCGATCCATGATATCTTCTATTTTGGTTCTGTTCCTGATTTCTTCACTTCTTACTTTATCTCTCAGGCTAAAGCCAAGCATGGATCTTTCCATGGATCACTGTGTGAATTTGAGGTTCTTAATCATCTATGTGTTAGAAAAAAAATACGAAAATCGCATTTGTCGTGCATGATTTCAGAAATTTACAAATTTATACGTTCGATTGCTGTCAAAAAATGAGCCTACCGTTATCTATGGTTGTTACGTATTGGGTAGGTACCTTGTACAAAGGTATGTAGGTAGGTACTTTCTAGTAGGAAGCTCTCACTTACTAGTTTCCCTGTTCACATTGTATGTAAATACTTGCATAAACACGTTATGTACTCTGTACGGCGTCCTCGTACTTCGACGTTCCCTCGGGAGCGTGGATCGAAGTTTCGGTAAACCGAAGATCCACCTCTCAGGTAGCTGTAGAACGTCGGAGAGGTAGGGAACGGGTACCGCAACTGTACAAGTTAGTTTTACTCAAGGGCGAGCACACCATGAACACTGCTGTGTATGTGATCGCACATAGCCCCGTATCTCTGCGTTCTCATTTACTTACATATTTATATATGTAAGTAAACCGCCGCGTTAAACCTCTGACTTCAACCTAACCTAACCTCACTCAATGAATTAAACAAGGAAGGAAAGTAAATCCGATGAAAATTGGAATTCGATTCGACGAACAGAATTTTTACTATAATAATATAAGTATATATTTTTTTGGCAAGGCACCCACAATATAATTTTAATACTATATACAGGATATACTTAAAATGAAAAAGGTTTTAAATGATACCAATCAGATTGATACCCATAAATAAAGGGGTTTCTGTTGCCTTATTAGCATCCAAGCCATCTACCTAAAAAATATTTTTTTGAGATAATATTTGATAAACTAAGCCTATTCAATAATTTTAAAATCTTAAAAATGGTCGGATTAGGAGTCGAAATAATAGGCGGGTATGTATGAGAAGATGCATGAATGTGTAAGAGGTGAAGATTGTTTGCAAGAGGCACAGTGGTGTGGCGTTCTATTCTCTCTGCCTACCCCTGCGGGAAAGCGCTGGGATAATCAATTTGTTAGTAATAATATTTTCTTATTTATTGCTGGAGTGCAAGTAAAAATATTCACACATCAAGAAATATGAGAGGAAAGCATGGAAACTGTGTTTTTTTTAATTGATACTTATTGCTGGCATTTGTTTTCTATAGCAGGGTATTAATTTTGGGGTGTGAATTCCACAAGCGAGTAATTGTCGGCCTATTGATCAAACATTTCCGAGCTGCGTTTCATTAAACCGGAACATATCGCACGGGCGATAAATTTAATTCTAAACGCAAAATAATTAAAGGTATAAATTATGGTTAAACAATTTCCCAGCGCCGCAGCGAAATATATACGTATATCGCAAAATCAAACGTGTCATTACGGCAAAGGCCCGACGAAAGAATGACGCAGAAAATTTATTCCAGAGCCACTCGCGCTGCTGTCACGGATTGAATTATTTCGTGGTCAGAATTATTCCATGGTATGAAAACACGCCAACTTATTATGTGTGCCGAAAAGTTCACCTACCCCGCGAGATTATTCGCAGTTTAATTTTTGCGTTATACGCAGATTCCGATTTATTTTACGACTGTCACTTTGCCGCGAAATTCAAAATGGCGGCGTGAATATTAAATTTGGAATTGACTGCCGCTCTGGAGCCACGGCTGTCAAAGTTTCCTTGGGAGAGCTAGTTCGACCGAGGATATGTGAAGTTAGATCCCGAAGTTTGCTTTAACAGAGTGTATAATATAACGTATAACGGTCCCGCAAAACGTGACACTGCCATGAGAGTTGCCGAGCGTTTGCTGGAATGTCCTATTGGCGGTGATATTCACCTGACTTAACTGCTACAAACTACAACTTTGTGCTTTTTAAAGATGAAGTCCCAATTTATAATGCACACCTTTAAAACTACCCTAACTGCGTTGCAATATGCCCTATGCCTTCTTCATTCCGCATCAAATTCAAGCTGTGAAAATTTCTTAACATTACATCAGCTCTTCTCGATAAACCGATTTTTCACACAACGAATGAGGTATTTCTTAATAATTAAAACAAAACACTTTTACTCGTAAGACGACTTTTTAAGATTATTAAGTAATGTAAACACGACTTGTGTCGAGAACTACAGATATTTTCATCAAAAAGTGGAAATACAAACTAAAACCTCAAACAAGTTTTTTAATATATTTTCATCATTATATTCCACAAATTAAACAATAAAAGTGTTTCATTACTCATACAAAACATAACAATTAATACCGATTAAATAAAAAAATGGGATAATCTATTTATTTCAAATAAATTTGTTCATTCATCGTGTTATTATTAATTTTTTGTTGGAAAATACTTCATTTATCGGGCGTAGGCATTTTATACTACGTATATTATATTATGCAGTCGAAATGCGTCAAAATTTTGTATGATTTTGTCAAAATGTTATAAGGAAAAATGCAAGGCTGATTTAAGCATTTACGATAAAATTAACAAAGGTGTTGAGATGTCAATCGAATGAGTGAAGAAAGAAGAGTAAAATGAGGCGAATGTAGTTGGAGATAGACGTTGCAGAAGACTGAGTTAAATTTGGCATGATCTAGTATTACAAATACTTGAATGTGGTCAGGTCAGGAGTCGGAATAATTTGCGTGTATGCATGATAAGATGTATAAAGGTGGAAGAGGTGAAGACTGTGGATAAAGACATATTGGTATGGCGTTCTATTCTATTTGACAGTATAAATAATTAAAAAAAAAACAAACTAGAGGTAAAATAACTGTGAGTATTTTGAAAAATGATTTATTTGGCAGTATAAATAATTAAAAAAAACTAGAGGTAAAATAACTGTGAGTATTTTTACAAATGATTTATTTGGCAGTATAAATAATTAAAAAAAAAAAAACAAACTAGAGGTAAAATAACTGTGAGTATTTTTAAAAAATGATTTATTTGGTAGTTTAAATAATTACAAAAAAAAACAAACTAGAAGTAAAATAACTGTGAGTATTTTTAAAAAAGATTTATTTGGCAGTATAAATAATTTAAAAAAAAACTAGAGGTAAAATAACTGTAAGTATTTTTAAAAATGATTTATTTGACAGTATAAATAATTAAAAAAAAAACTAGAGGTAAAATAACTGTGAACAGACTTGTACGTATGGATTGCGCAGATAAATTCTAATCCTATCTTCTTCCACAGTATTGTATTTCTCGTCTAGGAGGCACTGACTATGGTAATCTTATTCCATACCCGCTTTATTTATGTCCTCATATTACTCTGGATAGAATTTATCTACTAGTATCGTAATATTCTGCAGGAGTTTTACACACCAAGTTTTATACACTGAATATTTTATTCACCATAATCCGTAAACGTACATTTTATCACGTGAAGTTATAAAGCATAATTCAATTTCAGCCATTGCAATCCAAGGCTGTGAAAATATTTAAAGAAGCGTTTAAGTTATAATATGTAGGTATAAAATTTGATTAAATAAACAAAATATGAAACTAGCAAGTTTTGAAAATAGATGCCTGAGGCGAATACTGGGTATAAAGTGGTATGACTTCGTCAGGAATGACGATGTGAGGAGAAGAACTCAACAGCCCCTCATACTGGAAGTCCTGAAGAGAAGAAGGTGGACATGGTTGGGACATGTCCTTAGAATGCCACCTGAGGGCATCAACCCCTCATGTCTCTTCTTCCAACCCTGAGGATTCCGGCACCCCGGAAGGCCGCTGACGACCATTCACCGACTATACTCAGCGGAACTTCGAGACGCCGGACTGACCTGGGAGGAAGCCAAGGAGATGGCGCGTGAGAGATTGACTTGAAGACGACTCGTGTTGGCCATATGCTCCACCTAGGGAGCGAACATGGAAAGAAGAAGAAGAAACAAAATATGAATAAATTCGTCTTATTGAATTATTTTACGAATTAAGGTTTTTGATTAGGTCTTTTTTACAATTTGTAATGTAGAAAAAGACAAAAAATGCGTTATAATTTTGCATACATAAAGAAAAATAAAAATGTTTAACCTTTCCGGGAGTAAAGATGTAAATGAACGTCGGTGCAAATTTTCCCCAAAAGAGTATCGATGTCAATGAACGTCGAAGTCCGTCTGTCAATTGGTATAATGTAACTTTTATAGCAATGACATCTGTGGACATTTGTATGTAATTTTGTCATGAAATAAATCTAGAAATGGTGAGTTTTATTTTTTAAAAATTATTATTACATAATCTTTATCTTCATAATACAAAGATTCGTGATTTTTTTTTGTTTCATGTAAAATGAACCCACTCCCCAAGAGAAAATCGGACATCAATTGTTGTACTCCCTGAAAGGTTAACAAGCATCAACTTGTATATTCTATAACTAACATTATGTCCGCATCAGTACGCTCGGCTAAGATGCTGGAGGACCCGGGTTCGATTCTCAGGGGGGGTCAAATAAATAAAAGTAATTTTTTCACTCTAATATTTATTTAATATTACCCTGGACTAGTACCTGAAGCGGAGGGCTGATTACCTTTCATTCATGTGTTAACGATCAAGATAACACTACGTGTATATGATGCAGTGCCCTATGCACCATTGGGGTGCGGATAAGAATTTCAAGAACATTGCATGGTTAGAAAACTTTCTTGAATGTTTTTTTTTACTGGTATTTGACACATTTTATAAACTTTATAAAATAAAACTATCTTTGTTTTCAAAAAAAACTTTCTTGTACATTTTTATATCTGGTTGTGACAAGCCCTTTCATCCTTAGGGATGGATGTGTATATAAAGTATCAAAGATAAAAGTGATTTTAAACAAAATTTTATTTATATCTTACATAAAATTAGATATCTGATTTAAAACAAAATTAAGATGAATAAAATTTATTGATTGATTCGGCAGTCACTTTTTGGTAATATATATCCTTTAAATTTATGTTGTAATCAGTAAATACCACTTTTTCTTAAAATCTATTGTGATACGTGTTACGATGCATTCCGTATAATTTTCAAACACCGTGTGTGAAGCTTCAAATTTTAGAGTTGTGTCCTTGGGAAGTTGAAGGATGAAAAAAGGGTAGGTAGTAACTGTTTTTTTATTATTTTGATTTCTTAATTATTTTTATCAGTAAGAATATGGACAATAGGGGGCCTCCCCTTTAATCATAGTCATATTGTTAATTAAAGGTTTATAATTTTTTTTATATTTTACTGAATTTCTATAATACCAAAATGTTGATTTATAGTATTTTTTGTTTTGAACTAATTTCTATTTTTGGTACTTTTTTCCAATGGGTTTTGACAAGTACCTTGTTATCTTCAGAGATAGATGTGTACATAAAGTACCAAAAATAAAATCGGTTAAAAGCAAAGTTTGAGTTGCATTTTATAAAATTACATATCTAATTTAAAAAACAACGTAAAAAGTAAATAAAACTGAAATAAAAGTTCCTATGGTCGTCCTGAATAACTAACTACCTTAGTAAGTAAAGTATTGCTGATATTTAAAAACATAATATTAGCTCATGCGCCATTTCATCACGTTCAGTTGCATGCAGTTCTCTACCCTTTACCTGTTTCGACGAAAAAACAACAAAAAAACAAAAAAATACACTAAACACGTTTCCCAAAATAATCAAACTATCGTTTCGCGAAAGGCCGCGGGACGCTGCAATCGCTTCACTAAACGTGTATTTGCTGCACGGAAAATTGCGTTATTTTTTAGTCATCCTGTAGCCGGATCCGAAAAAAGTTTGTCAGGGCCTTGCCGATAATAATTGAACACGGGACAGTGGTTCGTCGATTTTTCTCCTCTATTTTGTCGGTTTTGAGTTTAAAAGCGCGGTGAAATTGCGGTTTTAAACTGAATTTTGTATTGAAAAAACCCGGGGTGCGGTGTCTGCATTAAGCCGAGTATTGGGCGATGTATAAAGCTTATGACGGTAATAACTGCACGACTCAAAATGAAATACAACTTCAAAGACTCGGCGTTTTGATGAAAAATTCGAAATAGAAGTACACTTGTTTACATTATACACTCATAAAAAGTTAGTCTTTCATTACGATAATGGTCGTACATACGGAGATTCAAACGTCGTTTTATTAAATTTGAGATTTCATTACTCTTTTATGCTTACATTTATAGCATATGGAGGGTAGCTGATTGTTTACGGCAAGATTATGATTTCCTTTTTATTCGCGATCTTTGTATCAACTCGTAACTTTCTGTGCTTTATTTGCATGCTCTGCGTCTTCATCAATGACATAATTTTTTGAATTATTGGATTCAGTTATCACTTTTCCGTAATATCCATCTATTTTTTATTTAATTTTACGTGAAAAAATTAAACTTTAACCTGCACCAATTATTAGTATTTATTTTTGGTTGGTTAGAAGATATTGCTTTTTAGCAATAAGCCCGCCAATGTACTTATTTATTTCTGTACATGAAGTTTAAATTTAAAAAAATAATACTTTTTTAATGATATTGATTTAATTTTATATTTCGTTCACTTTGATCGGTATTTTTATCGTTTCAGTATCAGTACTAGTATCATTTTCTAATTAACAAATAAACTAAATTCCTAAAAATATTGACCAAATATTGAAAAAATATTTTTTAACTTAATGACCGATTATTTTAAAAATTTGACGCAAGGCTGCAGGCCCCCTGCCATATTATGGCAGGTGAATTTATCTGCGACAAGTAAAATTGTGTTTTTTTTATTGCTTTTTGACAGCAATGGTAGTGCTATCTGTTAAACGTAAGGCACACGCAATATTTAATTTTTTTAAAATTTTGATTTTTTTATTCGGGTTAACAACAGCAACATATGTAAAACAAAATATCAAAAGGTATACCTTAAACAAGCCAATTATAGTTAACCACAGACACATAAAGATTAGTACAAAATATTTAGTGTAGATCTAGCAAATGAACACGTACTCAACACTGCTTACATGGACAGCGATCATCTACCTAAAATATTATATACTGCAATTCAATTAAACATTTTATGAATAAATAATATTATGAAATATTCAATTTAGAAATTTGTGCATCTCTTTTCTTCCCTTTCTATTTAACCGTACTGACCTCCAGCAGTGTGTTGCCGTATACGGCGAGTTTGAAATAATTTAGCGCATGTCTTATTTAGTTAAATACCCTGCACACACAAATGAGGAAGCAGTAAATGCAAGTCGAGCATTTTATCTCCAGCTAAAAATTCGGTATTTTACGGTTGCACTCTTGAGCTAACAATGCCGGCAACTGCTGGCTCTGAGAATTACCGCTGTTTTAGGGGATGGCCTTTCTCCGTACGGATCCGAGTGCGCGCCATTTTACGAGTATGTCTAACACTTGGGTTTGCTACAGCAGCTGTAAAGTACCTTATCACCCTCAACAGCTCCTATACTCCTGGTACCTGCACATATCGCACACTCAACAGAAGAGGGCCGTAAGTTCTAAATTAAGGCAAATGAGAGTGTAACGGCCTATTTTATAAAATAAAACAACAAACTCCAGTCGAAAAATTGCGTTTAAAGCTTTATTTCAGAGAAATGTTTCGCGAAAGAGAAACGCGGCTTCAATAACAAAAATGAAAAACCGACATAAAATCATATTTGCTTAAATAAATAAAACATTTCAAGTACATCTTAAAATAATAAGAATATATATATATATATTAAATAATAAAAAATGTAGTTGTTTATTAATAAAATTACCATATATCTTATTAAAACTAAATTATAATATCGACCGATTTCTAAGCTAACAGCTCCTGCCTTAAGACTTATTTCTATATTTCGTTTAGTGATTTAAAAGTTATTTTTTATGTCGCAAAATGGAAAATTATAATGTGATCGCTTACAATACTTATTTTATAAAAAGGTAGAATATTGTGAATCTATGATTTCACTATTTGCCCGCTGATTAAAGCATAAAATAATGTATTAAAAAATGAAGAAAGGTACTTAAAATAATATGTTGTTTTTAAAAGTCTGACAATATATGCCACGAAATATTTAAAAAATAATAAACAAAAATGTTCGTTTCTTCAAAATCTCTTTAAATTATTTACGTGTTGTATTATTTTTTTATAGAAAGTTGCATTTAAATACGTGCGTGTTTTAATTTATCTATTAAATAAAAAGGTAAAAATTCATTCGTTAAAATTTTCAGATCTCCTAAAAGTAATTCACATATTGGTTTGAAAGTTTTACATATCGTCTAAAACACACATACACGTGATAGACAAAACCGAAACTTTTTGGAAAAACTTTTTTTACCAAAATGGCAGCGTCTTCTGTTGAATGTAATAATAATACACGCAATACTAATCATTTCTTATTACACGTAGATTGAAAGTTGCTAAAATACTGTATACGCATAAGCATTGTGACATTAAAAATAAAGAAATAGGTGCATTATATTTGCTTTCTTTTCCATTTATCTAGACAAAGCGATAACAAACTACCGTGCTACCGTCCAGGATTTTATTTTCGTAAGTTGTATTTTTTTCATTCGTGACTTCGAAACCTTTTAGATGTTAAAACTTAAATATCATACAGAAACCTGACATGTGACGCTCATGGCTCGCTACACGCCACACGTTCACACGTTACACATTACAGGAGACAAGGAGAATTTTCTATAAAGGATACAGCGTTCCCGCCATGAGGCAGACTGGCCACATTTCCCGCTAAAACAACGTGTTCTTTTATGCTCTATTATTTGTCGACGCGCGGAGACGTGGCGTGTGTGAACGGGCTACACTATTTCATAAATTCTATTTTGAAAGTGGAACATGAATAGTGCGTTGCTCTTCGAGAAAAATCCTTTCTAATACTTTATAGTTTTATCAGTGCTTTCTAGATTATATCGATATAAATTTCAGATATTTGCATATCGAGGGTGGAAAGCGAAATTAAGGTAAATGTTATTTCCGATGTGAATCTAATTATGAAACAAGAAATCTAACCAAAATTATAATTTTATTTTACCACAAAAAAAACATTAGCTAGTGTAGCTAATGTGTAATATTTTTATTTGTGGTATGATAATCAAATTAAAAAAGGTAAATACCACTATTTCTTAAAATCTATCGTGTTACTATCAAACACCGTAAAATGATGCTGAATGCATTAAAACATGTGTCATAATAGATTTTAATAAAATATATTGTAGTATTTACTAAGTAACACTTAAATTAAAAATGGATAAATATTACCACGTAACTGCCAAATCAATTTATGAAAATAATGGATTAGCCGAGTACAATAATAACATCACATAAAAGAAACTGTCGAAATATAAAGAAGATACTTTTAAGAGGATACAACGCATCTGAGAATCTATTAAACGGCATAAACAAAACAGAATAAATGAAGAAAATATATTTTTATGTATTTTTTAAAAACTTCTTACCATTCAACAACTCTTTTCTTAAAAAAAGTATTTTAAAGAATAACATATTTTTTCAATGCAAAAACGAAAAAATCCGTTAGGTTACCAGGATTTTTTATTTATTGTTTCGGCATTTACTTTGTGGTAAGACATGGGGAAATTTTTAAAGAAAACACTTTTTTTTACCACTTGACTAACCCTCCTCCCCCTAACTTATCACTCTCTTTATTTATAGAACAGTCAATTATTTATTATGTTTTAGTTTACATTTAGACCTGAAGATGGAAGCTTAGCTTCCTTAACTAGTCGTCATAAAATAAACTCAAGTGGTAAAAAAACAAGTGTTTTCTTTAATTATTTTACCTGGATTTAGTGAAAATAAACGTGCGACTAAACGAATACTGGGCTTTAACGTATAAAAATGTAGAGCAAACTATCAACACACCAGCGTTCACGTGTTTCGCGAGCCTCTGAGAAGGTACACAAGCACTGAGCACGTTTGTCAGAATAATTTATCCGGCCTAACAAAATTAGTATACACGAAGATCTAAAGTAATCTGTAGTAGATTATATTATTACTGACATATCTCCAAATACTACTTACTCTCGGTAAACACGGATAACGAATGTGCAAATATCACGAAACCATTTCTGGTATCTCGGCTCTGGTGTACTTAGACTCGGGTGGGGGTGAAATACCATATTATATATTCAGGTATCCAAGATGAAAAACAGGTATTTACTTTAGTATAATACAACATCTTGGGTGTGTTCAAATCCTCTTGCAAAAATTTGGGCTTCTCTATTTTTTGGTGTTTTTAAACAGTGAAATATCTGTGTAATAATTAAAATATAACTTTATTTTAAAAGCACCATAAATATTATATTATATTTTAATTACAATATAATGTCTACCGTTTTCTTGTCTTGAAAAAGAAGCGGGCAGCTTATTCAGAGTTATTTTTAAACAAATTAATTGTTTCGGGTCGAAGTATCAAATTTTTTTTTAAATTTTTATTATTTATAAAAATACTTCAATTTCATACTATTTCTGTGAGCCTAGGTGAGTTATTATTAAAAATAGGTATCAACTTGTGGTATAGTGGGTTCGAACCCAGGAACTCTGACTCAAGAGTCCGCGACACTTACCACAGGACCACAAACCGACAGTTAACTTTTACATTCTGAAATCTCTATAAGGATGAAGAGGAATATGTAGGTCTGGGTATTTACAGGATGATATATGTAGAGTTCCAAAAAGTAGTGTGGTTGTCAATCATGGATAGAATGGTGAATGTTACACGTGTGTGTCATATGTATGTGATCACTTAACTAACCTATGATAGGTCATAGGCTGGTATTTACATGGCTTACGATCTATCATAGTCTGGTTTAAGTGATCACTTTATGCACGTATAAAAAATCATATAAATTGAAAATCATATTTTCAGGAGTCTCTCAGTATGTAAAATAATTCGTTAGGATCTTGCATACATTAAAAAATTGATTGAAAATACTAAAAAAATACTAAAAATACTAAAGTTACCTCAAATCCACCACAGATACTGTCGCAAACTTATACATGAAGCGACGAGATAATACTATGAATAATAGAATAATGACAATCATGTGTATGTTACACGTGTATATATGGTGATCACTTAAATTAGCCTACTATAGGTCTTAAGCCCTTTAAATACCCAGACTTCCATATTCTTCTTCATCTGTGTTGTGATGTCAAATATGTATTTGCCTATAAATAATTTAAGAAAATCTTGAATCAACCTCCAGCATGGTAGCCAAATGAAGTAGCCACTACGCCACGAAAGCGGACGAAAAAAATATCAAATGGCCATGAATTAAGTAAATAATAATAAAACCCTTATCCGCACCCCAATGGTGCATAGGGCACTGCGTCATATAAACGCAGTGTTATCTTGATCGTTTACAGATGAAGGAAAGGTGATCAGCCCTCCGCTTCAGGTACACCAGTCCAGGGTAATATTGAATAAATATTACAGTGAAAAAATCACTCAAATTTATTTTTACCTCCCCTGGGAATCGAACCCGAGTCCTCCAGAACGGTAGCCGAGCGTGCTGACTATTACACTACGGAGGCGGACTAAAACGGAGCTAACTAAAAAATGAGATCCCACTTTTGTATAAGTTATTAAATGAAGATATGGTCTGCGCTTCAAAAAATAAGGAATAATATTAAAAATAAAGGAATAAAGTAATAAAAGAGCTCTCAAATATTCACATAAAGGAGAACTTGGTTATTGAATACAGAGGTTAATCCAATAAGATTTCTGTCTTCAGGGATCCTTAAGGATACAAGGAGCGCTCCAAGGACCAAGGACGATGCCGTAATGGCTGACTTATTTATATAGTAAATACAAAACGAGAGATAAATTTATCAAGCGTTTCTCGACAGTAAGAGGAAGGATAATTATTAAAGTAATGATAAAAGTTCTTATACTGTATAATAATGAAAATACAAAAGGTAAAAGGATTATTAAAATTAATATTAATACTTTTTTTTTTCTTACAAAATAGTTAATAATATTAGCATATAACCACTCAACGAGATTTGTATGTCTACCGATTTCGGTGAGTGGTTATATACTAATATTATAAACATTTTTATAAAAAAAAAGTAAAAATGACTAACCACAAAGTAAATGCTTTAAATATTAATAATATTGAGAATAAAATATTAATTGTTTTATTAAATCATGTCCGCCGCTTGGTGTAATGGTTAGCTTGTTTAGCTACCGTCCCGGGTTCTATGCCCAGAGGGATAGAAAATAAAAATTAATGATTTTATACTCGAATATTTACATCATTTTGAGTGTCCAAATACTTCTTCACAATTCTGGATTACCTCCAATTATAGGAGTTATTTTTTTATTTTAATAAATTTAATAAAAAAGATAAATATTTGTGTTTTTATTATTCACACAAATATTTCAATTTCATACTATTTATATAAAATAGAAATAGGAATATTAGAAATGGGTATCAAATTGTGGTGGGGTGGATTCGAACTGAGAAACTCTGACTTAAGAGTACGCGACACTAACCACGGGACCACAAATGATGATATTATTTTTTGATATCTCAACACAGATGAACATAGACTGGGCGTTTACGGGGTTAACTACCCTCAAAGGTCGTAAAAAAAAAAAAAAAAAATGTTAAGGTCCAAATAATGTTTTCCATTACTCATTTTTTTTAAATTTAGTAATAAAGTTATTCAAAATCAAAATTGAATGATGAATTTTAAGCCATCTTAAATTTGCTTGTATACTGCAGCTGTCTAGTTTACAATTTTAAATTATGATTGACGAAGAACGCCATTTGCAAAAAAATATAGCATCTACCAATAGGATGATTAATTTTGCGCCACCCTGTAGTAGTTGTAAAAAAAACATGAAAAGAATTCAATAATTAAATGATTAAAGTCGGGTGAATCAATATATGTAATAAAATACCTACCTATAGATTTTATTAAAACATATAGTACCGATTCTTAATATTGTGACAGTCGGTAAAGCAGATCGCGCAAATCTACCACCAGATGTCGCATGCGTCGCACTGAATTAACAAAAGACTTCAGATGGCAAAATATTGAACTGTAATATTATATGTAATTTATAAAATATTAATTAGGAATAAAACTTTTACTGTCGTTTCTTTAATTACAAAGCAACACATTGTTTAGTTCATTATTATACACCCACTAATTTACAAAGAAGAATATTACGTTATATATATTTACATGTCAGTGTATTATTTATCCGGCAGATAGGAAGTTCGGAAGGTGGAAGGAGTCCACCTTCTCCAGCCGATCGCGGTCAAGCGAGACAATTAATTGGACCGGTCCCAAGACATGTGACATTAATTCAGATGTCCCTGCCCGCAAATAGAAGATACTCGGTCGAAGGAAAGTCTCCGGGAAGGGAGCTCTCCCTACAAACTGTTATATTTATCTGTACACTACTGTAGAACGCAGGACCCAACTCAAAACGGATTAAACGTAAGAAAATAAAAATAACCCTTCAGTATCACAGTCAAATTAAATTCATGAAGACATTCCGTAAAGGCTCCACTTAAACGTAGGTTGTAGGATTATAAAAAATAACAACATTAATATCTTTTAAGCTCCCCGGGTTTTTATATTCCGTCTTGTATAACTTTAATGAGATACAAGGAACTAAATTAATTAATTTCCCGCTAGCCGAGTATATTTTACGTGCTTTTTCGCAAAAAGCTTAAAAAAAGATTAGCTTCTGCAGAATTATATCATTACGCTTCAGCGTACTATTTACATTTCATTTTTTTATTTTTTTTTTATTAAATTAATATTAATACTGGACTAGTACTCCTGAAGCGCAGGGCTGGTCATTTTCTTTTAATATGTTTTATAATCAATATAACACTTCTTATGTACAATGCAGTGCCCTATGCACTATGGGTTGCAAATAAGATGAAGATTTCAATTGATATCTCAACATAGATGAATTGAGATCTGCTAAGATGGAAATATAGAAGTAAGAGCATCTTATGACCTGTGAATGTCTGGTTTAAGTAATCACTAGATATATAATTGTGTAACATTTATCATTTTATTCATGGTTGATGACATGATTTTTTAATGAAATACAGTTGAAGCATTCCTTTCCGAATTATAACAAACTAAAAGATGCTTTCAAAATTGATTTTCAGTTTGTTATACGCATTATTATTAACCATACCCAAAACATACAGTAAATCGTTCCCAAAGAAACAACAGACAAGGAGTAAAATATAGGCTATTACATAAATCAATGTACTCGTATAAGGCAAAATATGTAGATAAAATTTCAAAAAGGAAACAACTTCACGTATCGGAGACTTGCATAATTTATTTATATTTTTTTTTATTAACACAACCACATATTTTAAACAAGGATCATTAAAAATGCTAATTTGTACGATTTTTTGTGCTCTAATATATTTTTTTCAATTTTTATATTTTTATTTTCAGTATCGTTTATCATGAGTTGTGACGTTTTAAAAAACATAAAAATACACTTACATTGTGATACCAGGACAATCTGTAGGCCTTGGGGTTGGCACGAACATTACACTCAAAATAGACGTCATCCCCTTCCTTTATGTCATCGGCGTTGAGGGTTGATCCGAGTTTAAGCACTACCGATGGCATATCTGCAACAAGAGTTGTACTATGGTCAGCATGGTTGCACGAAAATTATGCTTCTAATTTCACAAAATACATAGTATCTCCGTCGTTTATAACGCTGGTATTTCCATATGTTTCTCAAGGTTTGAGGTGCATAAGTTGGGATAATTGCAGAAAAATACAGATTGTACCATGTTGTTTAGTATATTAAAGAATTATTTTTACTTTCGGCAATCTGTGAATTAAATATGATAGTCTTTTAAGTATTTATTTATTGATTTGGTGTTTAATTTGCACAACTCCATTTTAATTTTTGTATTAATTTTTAAATCAAACACAGATTTTTTGAGGCTACTTAGTTGTATTCTCTCTCTCTCTCTCATTTAATTTAAAAACACAAAAAAATGATATTGTGACAATTGTCTTTTAACTGTGTTATGAAATTGAAAGTTTATGTTGATTCTACAAGGTGCTTTATTTATATCGTTTGCTAATATTAAAAATTGTATAACTCGTTCGCCAAACACTAAATATATATATATATATATATATATATATATATATATATATATATATATATATATATATATATATATATATATATATATATATATATATATATATATATATATATATAAATATATATATATATATATATAGATATATATATATATATATATATATATATATATATATATATATATATATATATATATATATATATATATATACACATATGTGTATTTATATATTTATATATTATTTATTGTAGGTATGTATGTAGGTTTGGATTAGAGTTAATTTCCTAGAAACATTAAGTGGATTATTCAAGTGTTTAATTTATATAAAATAATCATGTCATTCCACAAAGTTAATGCCGAATCAAACTTATATATATATATATATATATATATATATATATATATATATATATATATATATATATATATATATATATATATATATATATATATATATATATATATATTTGTATATATATATAAATATATATATATATATTTATGTATATATATATATATATATATATATATATATATATATATATATATATATATATATATATATATATATATATATATATATATATATATATATATATATATATATATATATATATATATATATATATATATATATATATATATATATATATATATATATATATATATATATATTATATATATATATATATATATATATATATATATATATATATATATATTTATATATAAATATATGTATATAAACAAATTAAATACATTAAAATACCTGTTCAATAACAAGGTAGGTTTGGATTAGAGTTAATTTCCTAGAAACATTTTTTTCGAAATCATTGGTATTACACCGCAAACATTTATAAGCAAATAACGAAGTCAACAATTTTGGACAAATATTTAGATAGGACTGTAATTTCAGATACGGGGAAAATGAAAAGAATATCAAAGGATATGAAAAGAGAAAAAAGGGAAACACAAAGAAAAACTATAAGAACCAAATTAAAACCTTAGGAGTTGTTTCAATTTCCGTTATGACAAAGCTAAAACGAACTATTACCATTCACAATACACACGTATAAAGAACGTTTTCGGTATTTACAAAGTGAAATATTTTCTTTTGCGTTTTTACAATGAGATGCACAACCCTTTTTTAGAGAAACCCTGACTCTAAAAATTGAACTTGTAGCAGTTACTTTATAAAAAAAATATTTACTTATTTATATATATATATATATATATATATATATATATATATATATATATATATATATATATATATATATATATATATATATACACATATATAAATATATATATATATATTTTTTGTATTATTCTGATACTGGATAACTCACTCTATGCTTGATAAATCCATATTATAGGTGTCTCAACTTGGTGATATATACGGTAAAAAAATTGCTTCGAAAAATATTTAGCATAAAAACGTAAAATAAAGATTTTAAAATCATTAAAATTAAATAATAAACATCGGATTACAATGTATTAATTTATTGATGTGGGGTAATAGTAAGAGTTGAGTCGAGATTTTTTCAAGAAATTATATGAATAAAAAACAATCAATCCGTATAATACACATTGTTACGACTGCTGAATATATTTCAGCCTTCATAACATGCTTTCGCCATTAAAAGATGCCTTCTGAATTACCGTATTCAAATATTTAAGAAAGGCACTCAAGTACAAAGGTAAAAGAAAACATAAAAGACCAAAAGAAAGCCAGACCTCGAAATAAGTCAAAAATTATAATTTCAAATATTTTTACACGCTTCATAAACCCCGGCGGCAAGAGGAGGTGAGGAGGTACACAGTGACATCTGGCGGCGCTATTTCACAATCGAATAAAAACCAATGTTCGCAGAAAAAGCCAGCTAGCCTTCTCAATATTTGACCGACGAAAAAAGCGTTCCCATTAAACTTTATGTACTGTGACAAAAAAAATACAAGTCAAGATTGGATAAAGGCCCTGTTTCGTTATTCAGAGGTTTTATAAACGAATTCTTCCGCCGAACAATTGCCTATCGCAAGGAATCATTGTGCGGAGAGTCTGAGGCAGATCTCTCCGAAAGAATTGTGACTAAAATTCACGGATTGATGGACGGAGATTGAATAGAAATAAGGCAATTGTGGTACTTTTATGTGAACACTCGCAAGAATTTATTCAGTCAAGGGAGCTTACACAAGGCGCTCGCGTGAAATACGCTTTTCATAAAAATCTTTCAATTCTTGAGATGAAATGTCTTTTGTTTTTATACGAAAGAAGATTGAAGTCTGAGCATCCCAGGGTGTAGAGTTTGGATGGCTTTAGTGATCACTTTGTACGTTTGTGTAATGTTCACCATTCTGTCCATTCTTCATTCTAAATATGTTTTAGGAGAGAGAGCCTGAAAAGACATTTCGATTTGTAGAAACCTCCATTTGACCGATTGACTATAACATTTTTTTAACATCAGACACTGGATTATTCACCCCATAGATGATACTGTATGCGGCTCAACTTTAGAAAATATTTTTTTCAAAAGATAATAATAAAATAATTTTAAATTGTTAATAAATACCTGGTCAAATTAAAGTATGTTTGGTAAGTAAATAAGTGAGAAGCGAGAAATTATTGCACTAATCCCTCGCAGAAACCATTAAAAAACTACAATGCATGTCATTTTTACACTATGTAACGCCTTTTGGGCGATAAATTGTTTTTTTCGTCGGAAAAATAATTTATGTGAACGAAAATGTTTGAAGGCTTTAAAGATAACAGGATCAGACAGGCCGCTCGTATTCACTATTTTGTGTATTTCACTAAAGTTTAACAAATGGTTCCCCCATAAACTTGCTTTACAAAATAAGGTACACTCTTTCGTGAAGAAAAAATATGAAAGTATAAAATTTGCTACTTCAGACTATTAAAAAAACTTTTATATATCTTTGTTATATACATATATTGGTATCTCAACCTGATTTTTTGACCTTTTCATACAAAAGAAGTCTGAGCACTTCATGGCTTACGACCTAGCATTAAGGTGTTTAAGCGATCACTTTGTACACTCGTGTAACGTTCACCATTCTACCCATTATTGAACGGCCACATTACATTAATTTTTAAAACCTGTATATATGAAAATGGTTTTGGGTACCTTCCACATGCGGGTAGTATGTATGTTTTTACCGGTTATGGTATTTTTTTACTGCAATGGCACCGCCATCTGTTCAACGTAACAAACACATGCAATACTAAATATATTGGTACAAGTAGAGGACAGCTTGTTTCTTGACAGCCGCTGTCCCTTGACGTTTTCAGTGTGTGTTTTTCATGTACCTATTTTTAATATTTTTATTGCTTCGCAAACATTGTGAAATTAAACTTTAGAAATGTGTGGTTTCTATTTTATTTATTTTCTACTATCCGAATTGAGCCAAAGCAACGCGCAACCGGGTACGATAGTTGTAAATACGATCGGTATAACCACGATAGAGGAGCATAATTTAATTTAAATCAGAATATTAACTTTCTCAATGAAATCGCATCTACATCATAAAATTTTGTTAGCTTTTATGTGCTTTTGAAAGCTGTGCCTGTCGTCAGTGCGAGATTACCGTAATTATTATTATAAACCTTCTGGGATAATTACCTTAATTGTGTAGCAATTACACACATAGGAATGAGAATATTTCCGCAGTACAAAAAGAGAGCCACGTATTTGTCTCCCCCCACGAAAGAACGATGAACCAAAATAAACAGTTTTATTTTGACAAAATTACTAATCGAGTTCCATAAGCGATATCCACGTGTTATTTCACGCAAATAATAACACAAAATAATTACCTTTTGTAACTATTATTAAAGGAAATACAGGGTGTTAACAGATTGTTACAATGTAATTGCAAACTCATAGTTAGAGAAAAGGGGTTGATTTTAAACGCGTAAGATATATCGCTCACTCCTTTCAAGAACGTCATAAATCAAAATACTTTATTTCTCAGGAGAACGATTTTAAAGTTTAAAAATATAACACAATGTATTAAAAATAAATATCAAGCCACTTATTGAACTTTTTACTATGCAACTGAGCTTTTTAGGTAAAACCTGAAGGTTTTTTCAACATTTGAAAAATATTTAATTTATTTATAAAAATAATTAAACAATACATTTTCTACAAAATGCAAAAACTACATTTTCTGCCCCGTAGCGGGTAAATATCAAGTTAAAAATATGCCTCTTTTGCTGGGATATAGTACATTTTATGGGCATTCTGAAAACATGCACAACTGAAAATTGACGAATTTTGATTTATGACGTTCTTGAAAGGAGTGAGCGATATATTAAAAACACCAAAACCACCAAAAAGTATTTTTTTTCTTTAACTAATTTCGACATTAGAGGGAAAAAAACCAGCGAATCCACTTTCGTAGATAAGTGTTTACCCACTAATTTTACATATATAGCGTGTGGACGATTTTTAAATTTTGAAATTCGTCTCATTAATGAAATTGTAAATTGTAACTTTAAAATTTAATACTATGTAACCTTATTTTATATTGTTTAACTGTATATTATATTTTTGTTTGATTAATTTCATCGAATTCAATTGAAAAACTGAATATTTTTTTACAGATGTTATATGATATATGTATTATTGAATGATACTTTTTATAAAGGAAGTTTGTCATAATTTCCAAGTGTTTCCAGATTTTTTTTTTGGAAAAAAGTAATGTCGATGTAACGGAAATATGGCAGACTCATTGATAAGATACTTTATTTTTTAAGACGGAATAATTAGCGTGTATGTATGGGGAGAGCCATGAACGTAGAAGAAGTGAATAATGTTTGTAAAGGCAGAGTGGTGTAGGGTTCTTTTGATTCTGAATAGTGGTTAGATAATAGTTAGTTAATAATAAAGTAAATTGAGATGAAGGGAAAAATAAAAATACAAAAATAAATATTTACTCGAAATACAGTGTAATATTTATAAAATTATGTTCAAAACAATCTTCTTCCTTGCTCTATCCAATCTTATAGTATTTGCAGACTTTAAAGATCAGCTCTCCACATTCTCAGGTTGTAGGTCCTTCTATCATAAACAACATCACCTAGGTCATGCCTTCGAATCATGTTATCTTTCAGTAGCATCAATGAATTTTTAGGTCTTCCTTTAGAAGTCTTTCGAGGAAGATCCATTGCAATCGCCTGGTTTACAATATGTTCAGGTTTTCTACTTCCTATGTGCTCAAACCACCTCAAATGCCTTTTCTCTATTTTACTATTAATATCAGGTACACCCAGGCTTAGACAAATGCGTGAAATCTTTATTTTATCTCTAAGGAACACTCAGCTGGCCATCTAAGCATTCGCATTTCAGCAGTTTCTAGTTGCCTAGAGTAGGTGTCCAGCATTCATTAGTAATGTTCATAAGATTAGCAAATATAATTTTAAAATATCTAAATTTTTATATTAGATCCTTATTAAATTTCATGGTATTGTTTTTTTTATGGTCTAACAGTTAATTCAGGTTTGAACCTACCTATAGTCAACAAACGCCGTAGCAGAAAAGGTTCTAAGGGATGTAGGCTTTACTCACAGCGCCGGGGGATGAAGGATAAGAATTAAAATTCCCCTAATGAGGTTTGCTGATGTAATTACTGGGGTAAAGCGACGCCGTTCTAGTACAGACGCCCACCCCACAGGGTGGCTCGGAATTAATGGAAATAGGTTGTTTAAATTGTACCGACGTTTGTTTTATATACGAATCGAAAAAGGACCATTGTTTGTGAGGAAATTTTATTACGTTTTGATGGCAGCAAGCTGATTAAATTATTCGACTCGTTATATTTTTGAGAAATTATTTATCGGAAGGTGTTTTCGGATGGCAGATTTATAATTTGATTTGTTGCTGAGTTGTTCGGCTGATGGCTTAGTAGATAATGTAATCAAAAAGTTTCGAAATTCGGAAGTTTTATGTACATATATATCCGAACAATATCCAGAGCGGTAGGTTGACCACAAAGGCTTTCAAAACTTTCTCAACTTCAAATATATTATGGTGTTCAAATAAATTAAATATGTATACGTATATTAAATCGGTTGTATAATATGTGTGTTAAATATTCAGCGATCCTTGAAAGCATGATGTGGCATTTAGGTAAAAATGAGGATTAATAAAATGATGTACCAATTTTTTTAATTAAAAAAAATTAACTTGTGTTTATATATGCCAATACGTCGTCGACCCTCTATTTTGCCTTTTACAATGTGGCAACCTTCACACATAATGTACATCGAATATGGCAACTCAAGCTCAACGTAGCGAGCTACCTTCACGAGAGCAGAAAAGAACGAAACGAGCGACCTCGCCACACTTCGTCGCCACCCGTTCACAGATCGACACGTACTTCAACTGTTCTCATATTAGAGTCACGCGATTATCCTTAAGTATTTGCTTGATAGTAATTTAATAGAACTAAATAAATTTGTGTTAAAAGTAATCCGCTTTCATCTTGCTTCCCTTCTGATAAATTAAAGTGGTATTCAACTAGAAACCATAATTGGTGACCCCCCGACGTGATCCCGAAACACGTTTTACAAAATTCGGAATTTTAGAAGCATTTTTTAAATAAAAACCGAAAAAAACAACGCGTAATAAACATCGATCACAGGAAGCGTGGCGACGAGCGTCCCAGGGATAAAACGTAAGTCAATATTTTAGTATTCTCACATATCTAACGTAAAATCTTTTCATTAAAAATAATAATCTCGAAATTAAACCTTTTATATTTGCACTACCCAATTTAGAATCTTTTCCCTGGTAAAATAAAAGTCAATTATTAACAATTTTTTTAATCCTATCTATATCCGATATATCTACCTATATCTAATCCGATGAAACCACGTGGGAGAATAAAAAATTAATTGTACCGACAGAATACTCGCCGCTATTGTAACACTGATTTCAGCTAAGACGACATCGTCTCGGTCATCTTAAGGCTGACGCAGACATCGGAAATCCACACAGGAAGAACGTGCGCGAACACATACTTCAGATACGGAAGCCGTCAACAACGAAGAGGAAACGAACAACGAAAAAGCTAAGTCAACCTAAATAAACATAATTTAAAATCATTTATTTGCCAAAAAATAAATGCAAAAATTCAATAATTAGCTCTCATAGTAAACGCCACCTATCCTGTTTCATAAATAAAATCAAATCGTAAATAATTCACAAATAAAACAAGGCAAAAAAAAACGCCGCTGTAAATGTAGAATCAATAAATTATTGTCATTTATATAAAAAAAAAAAATTTTTCTTTAATATTACGTCAAAAATTATCCTAATAATCAAATTTCTTTCAGCATTGTCATTACTATATAACATCGAAAAATAATCCGATTACATTAATCCGTCTACATAATTTCTTGCTTAAAAAAAAAAACACGTGACAATTACAAATTCCTAAGCGTACTTCGTACCGCGGCCGATAAGCGATAAACAAACCCGAGTCATTAACCCCACCATTTATTTTTTCTAACACCGCGAAAAATACCAATCCGTAACATCCAAACACAGCAAAATCCAAAATATTTAAATAATTTTTTTTTACAAAAAAAAAATAAAATAAAATATTTTTTTTTAAATATCGCACAACGATGGCAACCAACGACGAACATGAATATCAAGAACCGCAGCAAGTACAACCGCAACTACAAAAATATCCGGAATATAATACAACTTGCGATCAATCAAGAAACAAAATTTTTAGTAACATCATAATGTCGAGCCTGCTAAAACAAATAGAACTACTAACGCAGGAAGTCAAACAACTAAAAGTGAAACACGAAAACGACAACTGGCAAGGACGCATGAGCCGCTACGACAACAGACGACAAGACAACGGCCGATATAGAAATAAAAGCAGATCCCCATACCGAAGCATGTCTAGAGAAAATTTAAACGGCATATGTTTTTACCACAACAAGTTCAAAAACAAAGCATTCAAATGTACAAAACCATGCAGCTTCCAGCCGGAAAACTCCAACGGGGGGCCAAACTAGAGGCCTGTAACCCCCCTCATGATACATTCCGCCTCTTTGTTTACGATCGAAGAACCAACATGAAATTTCTAATCGACACTGGAGCCGACGTATCCGTGTTACCGAGGTCATACAACAACATAGAGAATTCACTCGCCTCCGACGATACAACAACAACACTCTACGGCGCCGATGGAAACCAAATAAAAACATACGGTACAAGAACACTCGAATTAAACTTAAATTTAAGACGACCATTGAAATGGAGATTCATAATCGCCGACGTGTCAAGAGCGATACTAGGAGCCGATTTCCTACATAATTATAACTTAAGCGTAAACTTGAAAAACGCAACGTTAACTGACAACGTAACTGGATTAAAAGTAGACGGAAACACTTGCAAAAGTCCGTCTTCAAAAATTTCACTAATCAATAACAACTGTGAATATCACAAAATCATGGCTAAATACCCCGACATACTTAAACCAAAAATGGACATCGGACATAAAAAGAAACATGAAGTGAAACACATAATAGAAACAAAAGGACAACCAGTTAGTGCAAGGGCCAGACGCCTCGCACCAAACCAGCTTATCGCAGCAAAGAAAGAATTCAAACTGCTGATGGAACAAGGAATTTGCCGCCCCTCAAAGAGTAATTGGGCAAGCCCGCTACATATGGTGAAGAAACCCAACGGAGAATGGAGACCCTGCGGCGATTACCGACGTTTAAACGCCCAGACGCTACCAGACAGGTACCCGATACCTCAACTCCAGGACTTCGCACATAAACTCAACACAGCGAAAATATTCTCGACAATAGATCTGAAGAGAGCGTATCACCAAATACCAATGGAAAGCGAAGACATCCAAAAGACAGCCATAATCACGCCATTTGGACTTTTCGAATTCACCGCCATGCAATTCGGACTATGCAACGCAGCTCAGACATTCCAACGATACATGAACAATGTAACAAAGAATCTAGACTATTGTTTCGTATACATAGATGACATACTCATAGCATCAACGAGCGAAGAAGAACATAAAAGACATCTCGAAGAAGTATTTTTAACCCTTTCAGAAAACGGTTTAATAATAAACGCAGACAAGTGCAGTTTCGGAAAACCGGACGTCAGTTTCCTCGGATACACTATAACAGCGAACGGCATCACACCACTGCAAGAAAAGGTACAAGCAATAACACAATTCGAGACACCAAAAACCGCGAAAGGACTCCGACGTTTCCTCGGAATGATAAACTTCTATGGAAAATTTTTACCAAATGCAATAGAGACACAAGCTATACTATTTGACATGCTTCAGGGCTATGTAAAAAACGACCGGAGAGAATTAATATGGACACAAACGTCGACAGCCGCATTTAATAAATGTAAAGACGACCTGGCGACAGCAACGCTACTAGCGCACCAAACCATCGATGCCCACCTCGCTATAATGGTCGACGCCTCAGACAACGCAATGGGAGCGTCCCTACAGCAGGAAAACAACGGAACATGGCAACCACTAGGATTCTTCTCAAGGAAACTCACCCCAGCACAGAAGAAATACAGCACGTATGACAGAGAACTGACAGCAGTCTACGAAGCCGTAAAATATTTCAGACAGAATGTCGAAGGACGCAATTTTATAATATATACAGATCACAAACCGATCACATTCGCATTTACAAAAAAAACAGCTACGAACTCTCCAAGACAGGAAAGACAACTAGACTACATAGGACAATTCTGCACGAACATAAAACACATTACTGGATCAAAAAACACAGTCGCCGACACACTATCACGGATCGAAGAATTAACAATACCCGCAACGATAGATTACGACGAGATGCACGAGCAGCAAAAAGAAGATGAAGATTTAGCAAACTCCCTTCAAAATTCGTCACTAACCCTTCAACAGAAAAACATTCCAGGCATGAACAACCCCATATGGTGCGATACGTCAAATAATAACATACGACCTTTCGTCCCTCAACAAATGAGAAACCAAGTCATAGCGAAAGTACACAATATATGTCACCCAGGAATAAACGGTACTAAAAAAAGTATACAACAGAGATTCGTATGGCCACACATGACAAGAGACATTAAAGAATTCGTCAAAAACTGTATACCATGCCAAAAAGCGAAAATAAACCGACATACCTCAGCACCGATTAACACATTCAACGTACCAGAAGACAGATTCCAGCACATCAACATAGACATCGTAGGACCCCTACCAACCTGCCGAGAATATTCGTATTTATTGACAATGATCGATAGATATACCCGGTGGCCCGAAGCAGTACCAATCAAAGACATCACTGCTGAAACAATAGCCAAAACATTACTAGACACGTGGATCGCCCGCTACGGCGTACCACAAACAGTAACCACGGACCAAGGAACACAGTTCGAATCGAAACTTTTCAAGGCACTATCGGAAATACTGGGAATAAAACACAGCAGAACATCAGCTTATCATCCACAAACAAACGGGATGATAGAGAGATGGCATCGCGCATTAAAAACCGCACTAACAGCAAAAAACGACGACACCTGGTTGGACACGCTACCAATAGTCCTACTCGGACTTAGAACTACGGTGAGAGACGAGCTTAGATGCTCACCCGCAGAACTAACTTATGGAAAAACATTACGACTCCCAAGCGACTTCTTCACAAACACCATAAGCACCGACCCAGGAATATTCGTGAGCAAACTACGTGACAGATTCACGGACGTCAGGCCGACGCCCGGCATCCACCACTCATCAAAGAAAGTATTCATACCAAAGGAACTACCGACAGCCACCCATGTATTCATCCGAACCGACTCACACAGAAAGCCCATACAAAATACGTACGAGGGCCCCTATCGAGTCGAATCGCGAACAGAAAAAACATTTGTAGTCGATATCAAAGGAAAACTAAAACACATTTCAATAGATAGATTGAAACCCGCGTTCACAACGACAATGGACGAAAAAATCGACACACAACAGAGAGCGACAGAAATCCGTACGCCAACCCCGGAAACGGACTCAAACAAGCCGACAGAAGGAAACCTGCAAGAAAGAAAAACCAGAGCAGGAAGAAAAGTTCATTTTCCAGACAGATTTCGACCATGAACGCCTGAACAATAAAAAAAAAAAAAAAAAAACAAAAGCCAATTGTAAAAATAAAAACTTTTATTTTACCAAGAAAAACAAATCACAATAAATAACAAGAAAAACAAACTACGGTCAACAACAAGAAAACAATTTAAATTACATATGTACAATTCACCCATATGTTTTAAAATTTCTGATTACAGTATCATGTCTTCTGTTCAAAGACACTGGAGGAGGGCCGTGTGGCAACCTTCACACATAATGTACATCGAATATGGCAACTCAAGCTCAACGTAGCGAGCTACCTTCACGAGAGCAGAAAAGAACGAAACGAGCGACCTCGCCACACTTCGTCGCCACCCGTCCACAGATCGACACGTACTTCAACTGTTCTCATATTAGAGTCACGCGATTATCCTTAAGTATTTGCTTGATTGTAATTTAATAGAACTAAATAAATTTGTGTTAAAAGTAATCCGCTTTCATCTTGCTTCCCTTCTGATAAATTAAAGTGGTATTCAACTAGAAACCATAACAATAAGGTGCAATAGCTCGTACTTCTCTCCTCTCAGCACATTCCCCAGATAGGACACCTTCCGGACCTTGATATCAGTCAGGAACTGTCTCCTCTTTGGAGCGTATTTGCATTGGTGACCATATTAGTCCATGGAATGCGTAGCATTCTACGATGTAGCCACATTTAAGTAAAGCTGTAATAAAATTATAACTTAACTTCAATGTGGTAAAGTTATAACAAAAGTAATTCTGTTTTCAATGTGAAGTGCGAACGGGATGAAATACAATTAATCGTTCATTAAGAGACTTGAACTCAGTCCAAAGTCGCGTTCTCCTCACTCCGTCCTCCAGTACTTAGAGCCCCCATATCTCGGATACATCTCTCAAGAGAACTAAACCATTTATCTGGGAGAATAGTTTATATGTAATTTATAGGGAAGGAACGTTTCCTTTCTCATACCCCTTAATTCAGATGTCATCAGGCGAGAGACTAGGGGAAGAAATTATTCAACACCAATCAACCTAATCGGTTAGCTTTGTTTGGTAAAACGGTGCCATTACGGAATTCACATCAAAGTGCAGAGCCTTGACATCTCTAGGTAATTGCCCCTTGATAGGGATGTAATTATTATAAGATTACATTGCTATTTATTACACCCCGTTTTTAATGACGGAAATTACTTATAATTTCTCTTCGAGAGATACGTACGCGTAAATGGTCTTAAACTTACATATACCATACTAGTACAAGATCTTGCAATGAACAGATGCTGAGAAGTTCCTGATTGGCCCACACTAGATTATCCCTCCTGTTCCCAACACAGATTCAAATAAAAACATTTTTAATTAGCTAGAAGGAACAAAAATCCACTAAATGATCTATAAACCTTGTACATAATAAGCAAGGTAAATAATAAATGCAATTCCCATAAAAAGTACAAGATCGCGATTAATTTAATTAGGGCCATAAAAATATGAATCGAAATTGGACACAAAATGTCGAATACATAAGACTTTAATACGATTTTGATTTAGAGCTCTGGCATTGCATTGCAAAGCAAGTGACTGGTCGTTTTCTCATGTTGAGTTTTCTCTAGTTTTCTCGTCACTAAGGAAATTTTCGGTATTTTAAAGTTTATTTTCCGGAAATTAAGGTAACTGAGCGAAAAGTACCCACAGACTTTTTCATAAAAAAACGACAGTAAGCTGTTATAATTAGTGTCTTTATTACCATCCAAAAGGATTTCAGTAAAAGCAATTTAAAAAATAAAAATAGACTAGAGTTTTTTTCTGAAAGAAGATATATTAACTAGATATTTTCGTCGCATTTCATGAGTGTAATTTATATTTGTAAAGCTTTTGAATTTGTAAAGGAGTCGTAACTCTCCACTTACAACAGTTGGTAAAGTTACATATGAGGAACTTACCACTTACCGCTTACATAATATAAAATTCCATTTGCTTTCTCCGATCGCCTAAATCAGTTTTTCCTTTCATTACAAACTTTTGATTTGCTCATAAATAAATCAAGTTTCTGTTCTAGAACTACCGCCCTAAGAGGTCCATACAAATCATATTTTTCTTTGAGGAAACTTCAGAGAAAGTTTTGTGGTATTTTCGAAGCAGTATAATCACATTATTACATGCAGAATCGATTTACGTTCATTCTCATACAAAGTGCTGTACGTTTTGCCATTAACTAAAAATATATATTTTTTTAATATTTACTTGTTTTTGTTTTTGTTTTTCACTTTTTGCTGCCTTCTAACCCTTATCCACACCCAATGGTGCATAGGGCACTGCATCATATAAACGCAGTGTTATCTTGATCGTTAACCCATGAAGGAAAGGTGATCAGCGCTCCTCTTCAGGTACCAGTCCAGGGTAATATTGAATAAATATTATAGTGAAAAAATCACTTAAATTTATTTGACCCCCCCCCCCCGTGAGAATTGAACCCAGGACCGCAGCCCAGCGTGCTGACCATTATCACTTTTTGTTGTAGGTATTACAAACTAGAAAGACACGGATGCTCATTGTTGTGGTTCAGTGTAGTTAAACAGAAAATAAATAAAATATAAAGCATATAATTCTAATGTTTTTAAATTGGCAGTTCTTCTGTAGAAAAATGTTCAAAATCTGTGAAAAAACAATGCATCGAAAATATTGAAAATACTGTTGAAAAGACTCCAGCTGTCATGAAGTGCGTTGTCTGCTATGAGCAATGTTTAGTATTGCGTGTATTGTTGTTAAGTTCATCAGATGGCGCTGCCATTGCGCTCGGAAAGTAATCAAATACGAGAGAAAAGTAATTCAGAATGTCTAAGGTAGTGTTGAACTATGAAAATATATTTATAAATTTTTTAATTTTTTTACTATGAAAAGGAATAACACGCAAAGCGTCTATTTTAGATGCTTGTCTGCAGGTAGGATAGTAAGGATAGGGAAGTGTGAAAAATACATCACAAACACCCAGACCAATTGAAAATAAATATTTTTTAAATTCATTTTGCAATTGAATTTACGAAAGTATATTTTTATTTTAGAAATGATATATTATATTTAAAATATTTTTATGATAAATGCATGTTTCAATTTATTTCAGGTAATTTTTTATAATTATTTTTTGTTGCTTCGTTTCAATGATTAAAATTTTTTCATAAAAAATCATTTGTACCAGACCTTAAAATATTTTCAGTGTAAGGATATTCTGTGAATATTGTCAAAAATATGACATTTGTTTTGACAAATTGAAAAAAAAAACAGTTTAAAAAAACAAAAAAATTATCAGTTATCTCTTTGTTGTGTTCGGTTTATTAGAATTTCTCGTTGAAAAAAATACAAGGCATATAAAACAGGTAGGTAATTTACTAAACAAATTTTCGCAACACAAAAACCAATATGTTTTGTTGTACAACAAGGGACTTTAATTCATTAAATTGTTCTTTTTATTTGCTTCCGCTGTTTGAAATAGTGGAATGGCTATTCCGGAGACAGCGGTGACATCTCTTGCTACTAACGTAAACCTTTTGCCACAAAAAGAAAGGGGATGCTTCTGCATGACAATTCTCCCACAACCCCCTCCAGATATTCTCTAACCAAATTATCTGATTGCCATATTTTATTCCCGATACACTATTTGACACATGCCCTAAAATACACATCGCCATGGTGGCAAAACGGTACAATTTTCGACCGGAAAAATGGAATTTATTCATGACGTCAAGTGTATACAAAATGTTGTAACATACAGTACTGAACAAATAAATACGCAAGAAATATATATACTGACAATTATTTATGATACTCTTTAGGTTTTAGGTGGTGATATGAACATCTTTAGGATAAACTTTATAAAATAAAAAAAAAACATTGTTTTAACCAATTTTTTAACGTTAAAATTGGTTAAAACAAAGTTTTTTAATTTTATAAAAATTATAAAATGTGCCACCAAGTATCTGCGGAAAACATTCAAGAAATAAATCTTTAGGATACTCTATAAAATAAAACAACTTTGTTTTAACTACTTTTTATTGGTACACTCTTTCCAACCGGTTTCGACAAGAACCTTGTCATCCTCAGGGTTTATGTACTAATTCTAAAACATTCCCTGAGGATGACAATGTTCTTGTCGAAACTGGTTGGCAAAAGTGTACCAATAAAAAGTGGTTAAAACAAAGTTGTTCTTCTTGGCCTCTTTCACATTTATGCATCTCCTCATACATACCCGCCGATTATTTTGATTTCTTACCTGACTACAATCAAGTATTTGAAACATTTGGTGCTGCCGAGATTTCTTAGGTTTTCCTATGGTCGTATTACCAACTTCATTTGCCTCATGAATTTGTTGCATTGTTTTTTCTTCACTTATTAATTATTCATAAAAAGTATAAATATTATTTTTTTCGAACTACCAGTGTTTTCATTCCAAAAACATGAACACTGTTTTAGTTGTATTTTTACATGTTAATGACAACATCTTTAATTCCCGAAAGAGGTCCTTGAATTGACTCCAGAATATGGAAATTGTTTTACTAGTATTTACATTATAAATTAAACAAATTCAATATTCGTCATATATTAAAAAAAATGTATCTATTCTGTATTTAACGGAAGGTTAGCTGATTTTCTACTGTGCTTTGTTTATATAATTCTTAATACAAAAATTAAAAAAAAATAAATTAATATGGTGTTTGATATAAATAAATTCCTTAAAAATGCAACACTTTGGGAAATAAAATATGAAGAAAATTTTTATGATCTGTGAAATGTAAATTGGAATAAATTCATGTTTAAATTTGCTTTCTTGGCTTATAAGCCAAGTTCAAGTTGCATTCATGGTTCATATTTTGTACACGTCTATTTCGATGCATTTTGGCTAGCGGAAAATTTTGCACTTATCCAAAAACGTTGTTATAAAGTTGTAGAACCATAAACCTGTTCAATTTCACGAAGCAAATTTGGTGAAACTACGCAACAACATACTTGAACATACTCGTAGATTCCTATTTCAACGTACTTTTATGGTTATTTACATTTTATTGTTAAATAAACTAGCTTATATGGCATCCATTCATGATATTCCAGGGGCGTGATGGTTTTCCGGTTGCACATTTAATTCGAAAAATACAACACATGTAACTAACTTTTCACAACATTTTGAGTTTATCCCAATCCTTGTCCCGAAATATGGGTTACCTTACTTAAGCGGAGATTTCTATTTCATCGTACTTAAGTACTGAAGTACTTAAGTACGATGAAATAGAAATCTTAATTGAAGTTTTTAAACAGAAGTTTTTAAAATAACTAAATGGAAGTTTTTTTAAAAGTTTACTGTTAAATAAAGTAGATTTATATTATCCACTGACACTTCGTGATGGAATTGCATTTTTAATTTATTATTAGATTAAAACCAATATTTTTAGCTTTTCTACTTTTTTATTTGACCAGCGACCGGGTTTCGTCGTTACCGACATCATCAGACTGGTCTGATGATGTCGGTAACGACGAAACCCGGTCGCTGGTCAAATAAAAAAGTGGAAAAGCTAAAAATATTGGTTTTAATCTAATAATAAATTAAATAAAGTAGCTTACATCCATTCATAATATTTCTGGGGCGTAATTATCATTACATTTTGACATCTCAATATGGTGGAGGAAGAAGAATATATAATAGTTAGTCTAGGTATTTACAGGACTTATAATTTGTCATAGTCCACCGGCTGGTTTAGTGATCACTTTATACACGTGTAACATTGAGTAGTGTGGCTGTCAATCATGGTAAATGTAACACTTGTATAAAGTGATCACTAAAATCAGCCTCTGGCTGGTCTTCAGGCTTGTAAATACCCAGACTTCCTTATTTTTATAATCTATGTTGGAATGACAAAACACGTAACTGTGTAATTTCATTCAAATGTTTTATCGTCTTTTAAAATTTATCAAAGTAAGAGCGTTTGTGCACTACACGGAAATTTACCGTCCGGCAGTCCAGTTAAAAAAAAATAAAAGCGACTACGACAGTTAAGCGTGATTGAATTTACGCGCACCGTGATCACGCACCGATCAAGCGCACTGATCAGAAGAAAGACGGCCAAAAGCACAAGCCAATCATCCGTTTCCTGATGCTAACCGGACTCCCTGACGGTAAAATTCCAGTAGTGCACAAGCACCCTAACGCTTCTGTTTTCTGACAATTTTAAAAAAATGATACGTTAGCAAAGATGATGAAGCTTAAGTATTTATGATGCTTACGACCTATCATTGGCTGCCTAAGGTGATCACTCTATATTATTTGCAAGAAACAATCATGACATTCTCTTTTGATAAATTTGTATGTAAATTGAAACAATTGAATAAAATATTTTGTGGGTAAATTCCCTTTTGATTTGCACTTTTTACTAAGTTTTCATTAAAAAAAAGTATTCACATAGCATATCGCATATCCAATAAAAAAATATTAATTGGTATGACGAATATGACACATATTTTTTTCTCAAAAAATTGCATATAAAAACTTAAGGTTTTTTCAATATTCATATGAGATAAATTTACATTTTTGGAATAAATATTTTTTTAAATCTTGGTATAAAAAATACTTTTATAAAAATTTACAGTAATCGAAGACATATTTATAAAATTTATGTTATTACATATAAATTTGTTTTTAAAAAAAGGTTCATGTTCAGTTGTAAGGAAAGAAGAAAATCCAGGAGAGAATTGCAATGTAACATTTCTTTTATTTTAATTTCAGTTGAAATAAATTTTAATTCATCCCCAAACTACACTTGCACCCTACCTGTCCAACCCTCGAGATATAAATCACTTGAAAGCGTTCCGTTTTTGTACCAGGGGTATTTTTTCGAACTCCCATATCCCAGGAAGCAACTTATCTCTTCTTCCGAAATGTATTTACTTATGTAAGATTTACTCACTTACACCCTCAATTTATTTTACTCACATTTTGATTACATTATGTATAAAACATTCAAAAAGAATTCCGAAACTCTATTTTTCTCTCATTAAAGACAGCATACATTTTAAATGTGACACGTGATTCGATGTTTCTAACATTATTATAAAATTTGTGAAATTAAAAAAAAACTTGTATTTGAGAGTTGTGATCGCGGGATTTAGAAGAATGAGGAAGACAAATATATGTTTGTCTCATTCTTTAATGTCTCAAGAACACAAACGACTCTTAAATGCAAGTTATCACAAATTAACAAATGTTTGATGTAAATGTTGGTAACTAGGATTCACCTAACGATGAATATTTTTACTAAGTATAAATAGTTCACTCGTCCGCCTCCGTGGTGTAATGGTCAGCGTGTTTAGCTACCGTGCTGGAGGTCCCGGGTTCGATTCCCAGGGGGGGGTGAAAATAAATATTAGTGATTTTAAACTCTAATATTTATTTAATATTACCCTGGACTGGTTCCTGAAGAGCAAGACTGATCACCTTGCCTTCATGTAAGTAATGATCAAGATAACACTACGTCAATTTGATGCAGTGCCCTATGCACCATAGGGTGCGGATAAGGGTTATATATATATCAATAGTCAGGACTCACCTTCCTATTAATGTTTCACAGTTTTAGGATCCTTACAACTTCTTCTCTGAAGATGACGAAATTCTTGTCGAAATCGGTTGGAGATAAAATTTAAAAATCAAAGTGGTTGATTTTTTTTGTTTAGTTTTATTTTTAAAAGTTTTATAAAATGTGCTACAAAGTATCTAAACATTCAAGAAAAACTTCCAAGTGATTTGGGATATAAGATTTGCACACACTCAATATTTGTGATATATCAACCCAAGATAACTAAACATTCGTCCACGCGACGACGCCCTTCTCTGAAAAAGTCAAGCGTACTTACTTCCCTGCACCCCGCACCCGCCAGGCTTTGTTTGCGGAATAGTGATTTATTGTTATATGTCTCTTACATTTATTCCCAATAAACAAAACTTAAGTGTCATGTAACCAGTTACTATTTTTAATAAATACTTTTGATACTTATCACGTTTTTAATTACGTAGTCCGCCTAACGAATGTTAAGTTACTATGTATCTACAAATATAGTTTAGTTATCTAGGGTTAAGGTGGTTGATTAAGATATTAATTGAATCAAAACATATGTCACAATACATTTTAAGAAATAGTGGTACTAACCAAGTAATACCAAAAAAATATTTTTTGACATCTCATGAAAGATGAAGAAAAATACAGAAGTCTGGGCATTTACGGGGCTAACGACCATCATAGGCTGGTTTAAGTGATCACTTTACACACGTGTAATATCACCAATTCTACCCATTATTGACAACCACACTACTCAAATTCTTGGAAGTTCTATATATGAACCAATTTTGAAAAATTGTTCTTGAATCACTAGAACTTCACTAGAGACATCTATTGGTGAGATGAAAAGAACAATGAAATAATGGGTAGAATTGGTGAATGTTACACGTGTGTAAAGTGATCACTTAAACCAGCCTATGACGGTCGTTAGCCCCGTAAATACCCAGACTTCTATTTTCTTCTTCGTCTTTGATAAGATGTCAAAAAATAACTCCTGTTGTCAGATAATCCATATTTTGTGAACAAGTATTTGGACACACTCAAAATGTTGTGAATACCAAATAACTTTGTTATTTTTAAATACATTAACGTGATTTGAGAGGATCAGCATTGAATATTTGTTATTTTTTCACTGATTTCAACGTGAACGTTTTCCTAAGTCGTAGTTAGTTTGTAGGGATGGGATTGTATACAAATGAAGTCCGGCCAAATTGCTTTTCAGGTAACAGATGAACGAAATGGTGAATACAAATGCAGGAGTTTAGTTTGCAGCCGGCATGACCGCTGCCATTTACATTGAGTTTACACTCACATATGCGCACACACCCGCACATATTGCACATATGCACATATGCACATATTGCACACGGGTGGACAGCACGTTAATACTATGAGCGCACAGCCCACTGCCGTTCTTGGGTCAGATAATCAAAATTTGCTGGCACCTGCACGAGGTATTATGTTGAGTCATCAAAATGGATGCCAGAAATTTCAGGTAGGTACTAATATTCTCTTTTGTGATAATGCTTATTTCGTTCGTTTTTAATTAGGCGGCTACCACATACACATACATAACAACATATATCGCTCACTCCTTTCAAGAACGTCATAAATAAAAAATTGACAATTTTCAGCTGTGCATGTTTTCGACATGCCCAGAAAATGTACTTTATCCCAGCAAAAGAGGCATTTTTAAACATAATATTTACCCACTACAGGGCAGAGAGTGTTGTTTTTGCATTTTGAAGAAAAGTTATTGTTTAATTATTTTTTAAATTTACTAAATATTTTTCAAATGGAGAAAAAACCTTCAGGTTTTACTTCAAAAGATCTGTTGCATAGTAAAAACTTCAGTAAGTGGCTTGATATTTATTTTTAATACATTGTATTATATTTTTAACTTTAAAAAACGTTCTCCTGAAAAATCAAGTTTTTTGATTTATGAACGTTCTTGAAAGGAGTGAGCGAAATGTGGTATGTAAAGGAGATGCATGGATGTTGTAAAGGCGAAGATTGTTTGCAAAGACAGAGTGGTGTGGTGGTCTATTTTCTCTGCTTACCCTGCAGGGAAGCTCCATGTTCGTTAGTTAGTTAGTCACGAATCTACGCCAGGAGCAGTCAGGTGGACGGTAATGGCCTAGAGAACTTTGTACTTTTTACCATACGCTTTATAAATAACAAGTTAGTTAGTTTTACATATGTACATGTACACACACACACACACACACACACACACACACACACACACACACACACACACACACACACACACACACACACACACACACACACACACAAATATGCATAGAGGGGGCTATAGACATTTTTGTTATAAATTCTGATTAAATTACTATTTTAATTTGGGTTGTGTATATTCATTAAAAACATTGATATTATTTAATGGTGACAATATATTGCAACTGACATGAGCAATTCGTTGTTCATTCACAAGCTGGCTGCCAGCAACTGATGTTTTTCGTGGGTGGAAGAACAAAGCCTAAAATACAGGTAGGTACCTTTTATATTCCCAGCGAAAGACACCTCCATTCATATATAAATTGATTGTAGAAAAAATTAGCAACGCTACTTAAATAAAAAAAAAAACATAAAAAACACGCAATTTATTGTTTGTCGGCATACTCGAAAATTGGCAAGGATACTTTTATAAATACATTAAAAAAAATACACATCATTTTTCGACTGTGGATTGATAGGCATATCAAAAATTGGCAAGGATATTTTTAAACACATTAAAAAAACACACATCATTCTTTGAGTGTGGATTGATGAGTTTTGTAAAAAAATTGCAAGGATGCTTTTGTAAAATATTAAAAAAAAATACAAATTATTCTTTGACTATTTATGGGTATACAGGAAGGGTACTTTTATAAAAACATAAAAAACACACATGATTCTGTGACCGTGGATTGATAGGTATACCAAAAATTAAAGGATATTTTTAAACACATTTTTCAAAAAAATGCAAGGACACTTTCATAAAAAAAATACATCATTCTTTGACTATGGATTGAAGGGTTTATCAACAATTCGCAAAGATACTTTTATACAAATATTAAAAAAAAATCACACCATTGTTTGACTGTGGTTGATGAGTTTTACCAAAAAATTGCAAGGATACTTTTATAGAGATATTTAAAAAATACACATCATTCTTTGAGTGTGGATTGATGGGTTTTATCAAAAATTTGCAAGGACACTTTTATAAAAAAAAAACACATCATTCTTTGACTGTAGATTGATGGGTATACCCACCGCGATGGCAAAGGTGATCAGTCTTATATCAAGAGTGTTTAATTTCCGCTCTGTAAATTAGAGTTTCAATTCTAAAGAGTCGCTGCGAAATAAAGGCCTTTCGTCTCCGCCCCTACCCGACTAAGAGAACACTTAACTTCCCTTATAGGATTTTATAGTTTCCTCATTAAAGTTTCATCCCCCCGGCTCTGCTGCTGACAGTAATAAATCTAGATTTCTGGCTCAAAGAGATGCGTCAACACATTAGGAGGCCTGAAAATCCACCTGGTCTGGCTTTGACTATTGGTTCGATAAATAAAACTATCAATTAATATTATTTATATTTGAAGTACTAACTTTGTGATTTTCCATTTTATAATTAAAATGTAACATTGTTTTAAAATCACTATAAATATTTTATTATAACTTAATTATAATGTCTACCGGTTTCGAAGCTAACCGCTTCTTTATAAATACTGATTAACATAATTAACATTATAAGTGTTAATCAGTCTTGATAAAGAAGCGGTTAGCTTCGAAACCGGTAGACATTATAATTAAATTTTAATAAAATATTTATAGTGATTTTAAAACAAAGTTACATTTTAATTATCAATAAATACGTGAAATTATCAGGTGCAATAACAACTTTTTAAGTTTGTCCAAATACTTGTTTATACATCTGGATTATCTCCAATCTTGGTTATTTCTTGACTTATTAACATAGATGAAGAAGAATATGGAAGTCTGGGCATTTATCTTCTTCTAACCCTTATCCTCACCCCAATGGTGCATAGGGCACTACATTGTATAAACGCAGTGGTATCTTGATCGTTTACTCATGAAAGAAAGGTGATCAACCCTCCGCTTGAGGTACCAGTCCAGGGTAATATTGAATAAATATTAAAAAATATTGAAAAAATCAATTTATTTATTAAACCCCCACCCCTGAGAATCGAACTCGGCTTCTCTAGAACGGTGGCCGAGCGTACTGACCATTACACTACGGAGGCAGAATTCTTACATAATGAATATTCATGTCTAATGGACTGGGCATTTATCCTGGATATAATCCAGATTTGTGAACAAGTGTTTGGACAAACTTAAAATGTTGTAAATAAATTAACTGGTAAAATTTAAAGTTAAAATAAATTGGGAATCATGTTTTCAAGTGTTTCTCGAATATGTGAATGTAATACAGGATTAAGACCTAACATACAAATGGAAGGAGTCTCCACTTAATAAAAGTTTTCTTTATCCCGCCATATATGGCTATTGTGAACTCGCGCATACTGCGTCACGATTAATATATCTAGATTTCAAGAAATTGAGTAGTGTGTTGCACGCATGTAAAGTGATCACTTAAACAGCCTATGAGAGGTCATAAGCCCAGTAAATACCCAGACCCCTTTATTCTCCTTCATAGTTATTGAGATGTTAATATTTTTATCTTTAAATATTTATACAAATACAATTTATACCCTTTTGAGACGATTTTTTGAGAAACGGCAGTATAATAGCTTCGTTTAGGAATTTAGGTAGAAAAATGTAAAATATAAATGTAAAACTTCAGCTTATTCTCCCCTATCAATTAAGTGCGTTATTTAATAATTTTGACGACAATTTTCGGCAATTTAAAACACATAAAAAACGTTATTTGGTTTCAGTTTTGATTTTTTTATAAAACCCTCGATGTCACTAAACATATACACATATTTTGTTTAAAATTAAAGGCACTTGTATAGAGCTCGCAATCCCTTTCACAATACATATTAGCAAACAGCGTTCCGGTATGTAGAATAAGACTATATTAATATTTAACAAATTTTAATTTGGAAGGGAATTAGAAATTTCTCTGTTTATGATGTTTAGGTGGATCAAAGGAAATATGATTAAAAATGAGACGCTTGAGTGACTCGCTCAAAAGGAAATATTAAGACGCATAAACAAAATTATAAACTCGCTATTTTATGAGTATTATTACGAAATTTCATATTTTGTTATTAAATTTTATGAATATAACTCTTCAGGATATCATATTAGTCGTAAATCCAAACGACACTGCAGCAACTTAAGGTATATATATATATATATATATATATATATATATATATATATATATATATATATATATATATATATATATATATATATATATATATATATATTATATATATATATATATATAAATATATATATACATATATATATATATATATATATATATATATATATATATATATATATATATATATATATATATATATATATATATATATATTATATTTACATATTATTTTATATATAATTTATTTTGTTTTGAATATTGAAAGCATTAACTTTGTGGATCATATTGATATATTATTTCGAGAAATAAAAATACTTTGTGTTCTGATCCACTCACATTTTTATTAACCAACTAGTTTCGGCAACAACCTGTTGCCCTCTTCAGGGTTACATATATGTATATACATTAGTAATAAATGTAACCCTGAAGAGGGCAACAGGTTGTAATAATAAGTATTTTTATTTCTCGAAATAATATATAATTTATTTATTTATTATTATATGTTAAACTAAACAATTGGCAGTCGTGTTCCCTAGAATGATATCAGATGAAATAGAATAGGTGTATCGATATAAATATCTAGGCTGTTGGCTTAATGACCGCTGGGAACATTCCCGTGAGATCAGTCGGAATAGAAAAGTGCGAGAAACTGCTTCTTCAAAACGCGTGACCACCGTAGTAATAGAAACTTCAACCTCAATCTGCGCTCGGGAATTTTGAGATGCTACATCTTTCAGCGTTTCTTTATGCCGTCAAAATCTGAAAAAATGCAGTGAAATATGCCACTAACGAGAAATGCTAAAAATATATAGGTTAAGAAAGTTCTAAACGAATATGTTTTAAAACGTATACTTATATATGAAATTGAGAGAAGTTATACACGCTATCAAGAAAAGAAGGCTAGAATATGTTGGCCATTTTATATGTGGAAAATGCAAAGTTATTATATAGGTATATTTATATGTAGGTACATATATGTATATATGTACGTACTTTGTTTTTGTACTTTGTGTTGAGCCGAAACATATGCTTTTAGTAATTTTTCAAATGTTACCAAAAATATATAAAAAAACTGTTTAACCATTATATATTCAAACAAAATACAATGTAATGGTGTAGTCATCAAATTCAAAAGCGCAAAAAAATTAAATTCATCCATCATATTTATTTACATTAGTACTTAGTTAGTATTAGTATATTAGAGTACCTACATGTGATAAAAAATTACTATAAAACTACTATCACAAATTAGGGAAATATAATTTTTAGATTGATGCCGTACGAAAATCAATGAAAAATGTCTTATTTTTTGATATATCATCAAAGATGAAGAAGAATATGGAAGTCTGGGCATTTACGGGGCTTACGACCGTCATAGGCTGGTTTAAGTGATCACTTTACACACGTGTAACATTCACCAATTCTACCCATTATTGACAACCACACTACTCAAATTCTTGGAAGTTCTATATATATGAACCAATTTAGAAACCTTGTTCATGAATCACTAGAACTTTACTAGAGACATCTATTGGTGAGATGTAAGGAAGCTTTTTATTAAGCAGAAACTCTTATATTAAAATGTTGTTAAAAAATGTCTTATAATAAACATCTGACTAAAATTGACATGCAGGGAATATAAGTTACAAGTTCCTTACATTATCGTGTTCGTGGATCGCTTGTGCAGTTGGTATTCGATACCGCATTCCCATCACAATACGCTGACATTTTGAATTGGTCACACATGTCGTCATCTGGAGCGACGCTTTGTATTGTAAACAGTAGGTGGTATTGTGTTTCAACAAGCCACACAGAGTGAGCACATAAAGAATTCAACAAGAAGCGGACATGCAACATTGTTGCGGAATGTGGAATCCTCCCTTGAAAGGGGAAGCGCAATTTCCATTTGCCAATAACAAACTTGCGCGTTGCTTAGAAACACCAGTGATATATCATCCGATATCTTTTGGCAACACTCCCATCAGCTACTTTTGTACGTAATATTTGTATTGTGGGGCTGCCAAATGTACACTGCCCACATTTCGTCACCAACTGCAAAACTAATACGCGAATGTACCGTACACGAGATTTCCTTTCAGGAGACAATAATAAAACAACTACATATCGTTCACTCCCTTCAACAACGTCATATATTTAAAAAAAACTAGATTTTTCAGGAGATCGTTTTTAAAGTTTGAGAATATAATAAGATGTATTAAAATAAATATCAAGCCACTTATGCACTTTTTACTGTGCAAAAAATCTTTTTAGGTTAAACCTGAAGGTTTTTTCTCCATTTGAAAAATATTTAGTATATTTAATAAAATAATTGAACCATTTCTTCAAAATGCAAAAACAACACTTTCTGCCCTGAGATATATTGCAGAATTCGACTCCCATATTTACTGTCGATTCTTGGGACTATCAAACCTTCGTTGTGTGTAAATCGTGTATCTAGCGTTCTAGAAGAACGTGCGTATGTTTGTATATTTTTCTGTATTAATTTGTGTTTATTATCTATACGTCCTTAAAAAAGACAAAGTATTTATCGATATCGGATGGGAAAAGTTTCAAAATAAAAGTGGTTAAAATAAATATTGATGTTTTATGATTTTTTTATAAAGTTTAAAAAAGATGTGCCAAAATCAGTTGAGAATATTTAAAATAAATCTAATTTGTCATCATTGACCGGAATAAAATTGCATGTAGCTACTTACAGTGAATATCTAAAATAAATCTAATGTGTTTTCATTGAACGGAATCAAATTGCATGTAGCTGCTTACAGTGAACATTTAAAATAAATCTAATTTGTCATCATTGAACGGAATCAAATTGCATGTAGCTACTTACAGTGAAAATTTAAAATCAACCTAATTTGTCATCATTGAACGGTATTTTGCATGTAGCTACTTACAGTGAACATTTAAAATAAACCTAATTTGTCATCATTGAACGGTATTTTGCATTTAGCTACTTACAGTGAACATTCAGCCTCCACTTATCCTCGAGGGCGGAGTCAGGGATCGAGGGGTTCTCAGCTCTGCAGGTGAGGTATTTACCGTCGTCATCGATCATCGGCACAAAGGTCAGGACACTCAGCGTCTGATTGTTGGCCTCAGAAAACTAAACAAACAAAAAAGTAATGTATTATTTTTTGACATCTCATCAAAGATGAAGATGAACATGGAAGTCTGGGCACCTACGGGGCTGACGACCGTCATAGGCTGGTTTAAGTGATCACTTTACACACGTGTAACATTCACCAATCCTACCCATTATTGACCCCCACACTACTCAAATTTTTGGTTTATTATTGAAGTTCTATATATATGAACCAATTTAGAAACCTTGTTCTTGAATCACTAGAACTTCACTAGAGACATCTTTTGGTGAGATGTAAAGAAGCTTTTTATTTAACAGAAACTCTTGTATTAGCATGTGAGGTTCGAATCCTGGATTATAATCACACACATCGCTCACTCCTTTCAAGAACGTCATAAATCAAAAAACTTGATTTATCAGGAGAACGTTTTTAAAGTTTAAAAATATAATACAATTTATTAAAAATAAATATCAAGCCACTTATTGAACTTTTTACTGTGCAACAGATCTTTTTAGGTAAAACCTGAGTGTTTTTTCTCCATTTGAAAAATATTTAGAATATTTAAAAAAATAATTAAACAATACCTTTTCTTCAAAATTCAAAAACAACACTTTCTGCCCTGTAGCGGGTAAATATTAAGTTAAAAATATGCCTCTTTTGCTGGGATATAGTACATTTTCTGGGCATTCCGAAAACATGCACAACTGAAAATTGACGATTTTTGATTTATGACGTTCTTGAAAGGAGTGAGCGACATGAGAAACGCCAGAAAATATCATTTTAATTTTTATTATTTAAGCTTATAATTTGACCAGTTAATTTATTTACAAAAATGTTGTAAATAAGTAATGCATCAGCCATGTCATAAAATTTATCTTATTACAATATATATATATATATATATATATATATATATATATATATATATATATATATATATATATATATATATATATATATATAATATATATATATATATATATATATATATATATATATATATATATATATATATATATATATATATAAATATATTTATGTATACACGTAATAAATATAACATAAATGGGATGGCATGGTTTGAACATGAGGAACGAATGAAGAAAGAAGAGTAAAATAAATGAAAGAGGTGAAATTAATTAGACACGAGTGTAAGAATAAAGGAAAGCCGAGGAAAACTTGGCATGATCAAGTATTTCAAATACCTTATCTTAGGATTGAATAGACTGATAAAGAGGGTACTAAATTTTCACATTTTTTGTATTAAGGTTGTTAAGTATTTAAAAAAAAGTAAAGTAAGTTTTTAAAGAATTTTCCAGTTTGAAAATTAAGTTTTAACTTTATGTGTGTTTGAATCTTACGTCCAGTGAAATTACAAAATAAATTAAATAAATATTACGTATTTACATTTTTAGCAATCCTTTTGATTTGTCTGCTTCCTTTCCACCAGGATACTACGGCTTCCGGTCTGGATCCTGTTGTTCTACACTCCACTTCGTATCTCTTCTCTGCAGAAACTTGCTTCTCCTTGGTTAATATAGTGACTGCGACCGGTTTTACTGAACAAAATAAAATATTACAAATTATTAATGATTCGCATTTTTTTATTAAAAAGGTAGTTAAAATTTCAAAAGCCTAAGAAAAAATGTTTTGATAGCTTAATTATTTAAAAAATTCACTGACCAAATTAGAGGTTTTGTTTTTATTTTCTCAGAACTAATTAGAGAAAATGTCAGAGTAAACAAAAATGTAATTTGATGATAATTGAGTAAGTATGAAAATTCATGAAATATATATTATCATTTATAATTTGAAACTTGAATTAACTAAGATGAAAAATCTATTTTTTATATGGTATCGTATTTATAATACGTATTTTTGTATCATCCGCAAGGTGAAAATTCCAGTATCTGGTGATATTTTAAAAAATATGGTAATTGCATTTAAAATTAATTTGATAACTTTTTAAAGGTAAGTTTTCTATTTTATTCTGTTATAAATAATAACTTTTTGACAAGATTGATAATTTTACAAAATATATTTAAACAAGATACACACAATTTAGATAGTAGGTACCTACTGATATTATCACTAATCACTAAACACTACACACTAACCTTCGATAATCTACTTGTGATATATTAAACATGATATTTTTGGTGACAAATATATACTTGTATTTTACGTAAAAACATATTTAGCGTGTGTTTCACATTATCTATTTTATTTCCTGGTTTCTGATAATAAAACCAATTACAATCTGAAGGGAATGTTGAAAGTTTAAGTTGAGTATGTGTTTATTTAATTATACAAGAGTCGTTATTATATTTGTTCAACATGTAATTATACCCGAACAATTTTCCATAAAACAGTGTTTGTAAATGTATAAATCACCCGGATTACAAAAATTACTTTAAAGCTGAAGGCCGTTCGCACCCCTTCTCAAATTTACCCCGGAGTAGAAATAAATTACGAGAACATAAAAAAATAAAAGGGTAATTACTTAATGGCAACACTGTAAACATATCACGTGGGTTGCCGTCTGGTCCACATAAGAGAGCGAATTACAAAACCACATCTAAGACCATTACTCTTCATCCCATTCTGGATTTTTCAGTCGCTTTCCTTTGTATTCCGCGCGTGCAGTTTACCCGTGGACAAAGTTATGTAGTTAGGCTTTTTGTCGTGTTTTCTCGATTCCAGGGGATGGCAGGGATGCTCGGGACACGTGCTGTCCCTGTCATTACAGCGGTACCAACTTGTGTAATTTTAAAACCATATCAGAGGAAAGAACAAAAGGAGGAACGAGTCCCGAACTTAGAGGGGATTCGTGGACAGTGTGAAAATGGGAAGCCCTTTACATGTCTTGCAAATATTCTCATGAATTTATTATGGCGGGATATCGAGGGTTGCACGCGCTAAGGGTAGGAAATTATTTATTTATAATACTCGCGGTGAAAAGGCAATTGAATAAAATATCGTCGGGAAATTATGGTGCCTTCGGATTCCATAAAGCGACCATTAGTGACCAAAGGAAAAACGACGGATCCAAACACGGCGTGGACCACTTTAAGAATTCATATTTCTGGTACAAATATATATCCTGCTATCAACTTATCTAGCCACTAATATATTGATCCAACTAACATCTCCACAAATATAAATTTCAAATAATAGCTTAGTGACGTTTTAATGACAACAACACTATTTATAAATATTATTTGAAAATCGGAATTACTTAAATATCCTTTTTATATGATGATTTGAAGAGTTTTCTTACCATCATTGAAAAAAATTCCCAAAAATTAATTAGGATTTGCTTTTGAATATCATAGGTAAGGTGTAGCAAAAAATCAATTCGTCTTCTAAGATTATTTTTTTGTTTTATTTTTAATGAGAAATATTTGTGTTTTTATTATTTACAAAAATACTTAAGCCTAATACCGAAGCAGTTCATTATTAAAACTAGGTATCGAATTGTGGCAGAGTGGGTTCGAACCCAGAAACTTTGACTCAAGAGTCCGCTACACTAACCACGGGACCACAACCCGACAGATATATATTTGTCTGAAACATATATTGGTATATCATTCGTTTGGTGAATAATCTATCGTATAATAGAAAAAAAATCACTCTAATATTTATTCAATATTACCCTGGACTGGTACTTAAAGCGGAGGGCTGATCACCTTTCCTTCGTGTGTTAACGATCAAGATAACACTGCGTTTATATAATGCAGTGCCCTATGCACCATTGGGGTGCGGATTAGGGTTTGAATGAATGAATAGAAAAAATACAATAAAAATTATTTCTATCAGCAAAAAAAAAACTAATTGTCAGCAAACTTTATTGCAGTAAGTCAGACATTGTATCTGAGGTTTGATTTTATCATTTAATGTATCTACAATAAATTATTAAATATCGTCACCTTTCTTATAACTCTTGGTCACCCTATGCCTGGGATTTATTTTTATTTTTTATTTGTATACATTTATTTAAATCACAATTTTTACATATTTAGATTTTTTTGCAGAGACCCACCAAGCCACCTTGTGTGTCTTGTCGGTGGAGTTCTTTTTTAGTAATTTTTTATTGTTTTTAACGATTTTCACCTAATATACACACAAAAAGTGATAAAAAATTAAGAATATAAACATTTTACAATTTTCAAAAAATTAACTCTTGATCATTTACCCATTCCTTTATTTTTATGCCTTTGTTCCATATTTTATTTTGAGCTCTAACATCGGTCAGCAACAAATAAATATATATATTTTTTTAATTTTGTTTTTAATTTTTTTATTTTATTGGAAGGAAAAACAACAGTTACAATATATGATAAATCAGAATTAAAAAAAAACATGAGTACCAATTACAGTTCTTCACACCTTTGCATAAAAACGTCTAAATATAATAAGAGACACGAGACAAGGATGGGATAAAGAGAAAAAGAGATGACAGTGATAGGAAAAAAAGAAAAGGAAAGGACTGGGAATAGAATTACCCTTTTAGGTTTATAAGATTTCAAACAGTTTAGCTTTAAAGTTTGAAAGATTGGAGTAAAACATATCAAGGTGGGTATAACATTCATTGAATTTCCCACAACTTCGATAAGTAAAGGAATTTCTGAACGGAGAGAACGGAGTGGAAAGGAGTTCTGAACAATATATTGCAGTGTTCGACTCCCATATTTATTGTTTATTCTTAAGGGTAAGTTTATGAACCAACGTGTACTCTACTCACAGTTGATTTCCAGTATGAGGACTTTAGACGTTGGGGGTGCCAGGTTCGTGTTAGAGGCCTGGCAGATCAGCCTGGAGGAGAGATGCTGTCTGCCGATGGAGGGGAAGGTCAGGCTGTTGACGGTGATCCCGTCAGCTCGCTGCTCGAAGGAGTCGTCTATCACCGTATTCTCCAGGTACCATGTCACTCTTGGACGGGGTTTTCCTGAAACAAAATTATACGTTAATTTATTAGTCTTAAATTTGTTAAAGCGGAATAATTGATAGCCCGCAAATCAATTTTCTTTGAACCGAGGTAACATTTAACGTAATTTTTGTTTTTGTTTAAAACACCGTTTTTGTAATATATTTTTTTTCTACTTTGATATAAATAAATGGTTTTGAAAAGAAAAGAGTTATTGAAATGTAAGTGGTTTAAAAAATACAAAAATATTATTTTTTGACATTTCAACATGGATGAAGAAAAAATATGGAAATCTGGGTATTTACGGGGCTTACCCATGATTGACAACCACACTACTAAAATTATTGGTAGTTCTATAAAGATAATCCAATTAAAAAAAAAACATTGTGCTTGAATCACTAGAGCTTCACAAGAGACATCTATTGTTAAATGTAAGAAGCTTTTTTGATATAAATATATATATATATATATGTATATATATATATATATATATATATATATATATATATATATATATATATATATATATATATAATTATATATATATAAATATATATATATATATATATATATATATATATATATATATATATATATATATATATATATATATATATATATATATATATATATATATATATATATATATATATTTAAATGTAAATATAAAAATAAAAATTTATATAATGTGTAGTTTAATAAAATTGTAAGTAAATCCATTAACATTTTTTTTAAAGGTACTTATATGCGTCCAAACTTGCCACACTGCCTTAAGTTTCGTACGAAGTTTAATTAGAATAATTATTTCAGTAATTAAATTCTATCCTTTATACAATCCTAAATTGCTTTTGCAAAGTAGTTAGGTAATCCTAGAAGATACTATTTATAATAATTTACGACCGTGGAAGAAGCTTTTCTTGGCACAAGAAAACAGAATGGCTATCAAATATTAATGGTCCAATCTAATATTCAATTCATATTTCAGGTCATTAAAGAAAACGAGGATAAAAGGTTTTTTTTTAAAATAAATAAAGTTTTTTTAAAATTAATTATTGTGAACTTTTAAAGTCAAAATGCGATACCTCCGACGATGTATGATGGATGTTTGAATGGTAAAATAAGAAAATAATGCAAGGCTGAGATAAGCATTATTGATTAAACTAAGAAATGTTGATTAATTACTGGATATACCCAGATTTAAGGAACAAAGACACACTTAATATACTATATATTATTAATAAATTAACGACCCCCTTTATTGCTTTCTAGAAGTGAGATAAAGAAAAAGCTTAATTTAAAATCAAATTTTTTAAAATTTTATTTCAGATATCGATAATTTGGAACAACTATGACGTAATTACACTTTTAGAAATATTACAGGAGATGCCATTCAGACGATGTAGCTACAGAAGTGGCGCCATTTTACTCAATTTTACAATTTCACCACAAAATCAATTCTATCGATGTTTCTCTCGATGTAAATAATCTTTCCGCACATTTTGACATATTAATACTATGGGCCCCGGGATAAAATTCACAAACTCACCCAATGCCCCGCCCGTTTTTGTGAAATTTCATGTTTTTCGAAGGGTTCCTTAAAAGTGTTATAATTAAGTTAGAACACTTTAATAATTTGTCTATATGATAATATTGCCAACATTTACCTTTATGGAGAGCCACATTGCAATTTTAGCACATCTACCGGGTCTCACTCCTTTTTTGTGCTTTGCACACACCTTGCAGGTTTGACAGGGTTATCCTTTTTTCTGTGGGAGCTAATACCCATCAAAATATGCTTAGACATATATCATAGCTTTTTAAAAAAAATGTAATTACGTCATTGTTGCACCAAATGAGCGATATGTAAATTTAAATATGTCTTAATGTTAATTTCAAAATAAAAATTTAAATATAAATAATATATAATTTTTATTTGAATAAAGAATCAAATTTAAATACGAAAATTTAAAACCGTCCGCAATTGCTCTCTCGGTCAAGTTTTCGGGAGTTACGCAACGAGATCCGATACAACATGTTATATTTAACTAAATTTCCTAGAAGTACTAATACCTCTTCCCCGTACTACCATCCATACAATATTATATAATACAAAATAATTAGGATTTAGTTCTCTGTCACATAGGAGAATCCCGGTTCGCTTGTGTGAGTAACGTGGATAACATGCCCTATTAAGTGAGCCCGCCCGTTTCCCTGTTACCTGTTTAGCTGGTAATTCGAGTTCAGGGGATGTCACATTATTGGGTTATGTCATACAAATTGAGCGGAAATTGCGGGAGCGAAGGTGATTCGACGGTATGTCAAAAGTCTCACACCTCAAGCTGTGTACGCATGCAAATTGGGAAAATCGAATAAGCGAGGTGTATTAGGTTAAAAGGGGAGTCTTTTAATGTACACTCGCCCATAATATTTAAAACGCGATGTTTAGTCGATCACACTACATAAAAAAATCAAGAAAGGACTTAAAGAAGGCATTTTTATACATACACACATGTCGAAAACTCCTTTCAACAACGTCATATATAAAAAAATCGTCAATTTTCAGTTGTGCATGTTTTTGGAATGCCTAGAAAATGTACTATATCCCAGCAAAAGCGGCATATTTTTAACTTAATATTTACCCGCTACAGGGCAGAAAGTGTTGTTTTTGCATTTTGAAGAAAAGGTATTGTTTAACTATTTTTTTAAATATCCTAAATGTTTTTCAAATGGAGAAAAAATATTCAGGTTTTACCTAAAAAGATCTGTTGCACAGCAAAAAAGATCAAGAAGTGGCTTGATATTTATTTTTATTATATTTTTCAACTTACAAAACGATCGCCTGAAAAAATCAAGTTTTTTGATAAATGACGATGTGAAAGGAGTGAGCGATGTGTTTAGTTTATCACCTTCGTGTTCTAATGGTTGAGGTTCCGCGGTCGATTCACAGGGGGGGTCAAATAAATATTAATAATAATAAAATAAGTAATTTTACCACTCTAATATTTATTCAATATGACCCTAGACTGGTACCTGAAGCTGAGTTAATGTTAATGATTAAGATAACACTGCGTTTATATGATGCAGTGCCCTAAGCACCATAACGGTGCGGATAAGACTTACCCACACCCAATTATATATACGGCACAGCATCGTATGGCAGCAGTATTATCTTGATCGTTAAATACACGAAAAAAAGTCAGTGCTTTGCTAGGTACCAGTTCCGGGTAATATAAAATAAATATTAAAGTGAAAAATCACTCTTATTTATTTTGAACACATTCCAAATACAATAACAAGTATTCCATGTTTTCAAAAGAGGAAAATATCACAGATTGAAAATTCAAAACTATCCGAAGTTATTTTTTTAAACTCACCTCATAATACGAATTATTAAATTCTTTTAAAGCCGAATCAAATAGTTTTCACATTATCAAATTCCCACAAGCTTATTACTTATCAACTATCTAGGTATAGAAAACTTTGAATACCTCCAGTAAAATATGTACGAGTATGTAGAGATTCCAACCTTCATAGGTCATGTATATATACCCAATTTTCCACTGTAGCACAGGTTTAAATATATTTATCGAGAAAATATCATTGAATGATACCTATATTATACGGTGAGTTCATGTGTAGACTCGCATCTTAAGGGGTGTCGAATCAATTTGGTATTTACGCACAGTGTACGGGGAAATATGCTCAGAGCAGGATTATCGGGAAGAAGACGTGCAAGAGGAGTAAGAGCCTAAAGGAACGGGCCCGAGAGTCGGAATCCAATTTGAGGGGAAAATACAGCATTTTTGGGCCAAGTGAATATATTATATTTGCGGGGCAGGTTAATACACAACCTTTTTGGGGCAAGTGTCCCGCTGAGAATACTATTATAGAATATCGCGCTTCGCAGCGGGTTCGTATGCAATTTGTTCCACTTTTATATTCGCTATACCTTGACTGATTTTTAAATTCCTTCAAAATAAATAAATAAGTGTCTTGACTATATTAAAAGTATGAAGGGGGGGTGGAAGCACCATGATTTTGCTGCATTCAGACTTCTGACTGTTTCCTTGCTTTGTCGTTCTTCCTTTAGGTCGAGATCTCAGACGATCAAAGACAGATCGCGAACCGCAGAACTAAGGGCCGTTGTGTTTTCACGAGTGACTATTTTAGAATACGTATTGACTTTTGACTTTTTGAAAATGTATCAAAAAAATATAATCATATTTTTTAACTCCTTACCTTTTAATAACTCTTTTCTTTTCAAAACGAAGAAAAGTTAATTTTTAATACAAAAACGGTATTTTTATCGCACATTATTTTTCTTCAAATTCATTAGACGTAATTCATTTTTTTTGCTTAAAATGTCATTTTCGTATTGAAACATTAAGATTTTTTTAGAAATAAATTTATGATTTTGAAAAGAAGAGTTACTGCAAGGTGAGGAGTAAAAAATTATGATTTTTTTCTTAAAAATTAAAAAAAAAAGCAAATACCTGCATATATTACAAAAAAAGTTTCGTGTAGCCGGACGCGTACTGAATGCAAGTATTTCCTTAAAATAACATTTTTGTATAGAAAACTATAGCTTTTCTTCGAAATAAATACATTGTTTGAAAAAGAAAAGACTTATGAAAAGTAAGGAGTTAAAAACGAAAAAAAAATGTAAATATAAATTTAAAAAAAAATATAGAAAAAAGCACGTCCAGCCTCTAGCGCGGCCGTCCGCGATCTGAATTCGAACGACCGAGATCTCAGCCATAAGCCTACTGATTCGCGAGTAGAGTGGAGTGAAGAGTGTATGAATTCCTAGTGAAGCACTCAACACAAACCATTATTGTTCTACAATAATTATTCTGCTCCGCATGTACATAAACCCCTCTGCATTGTAATGCTGGGACCGCCTCGCGGCATTGGCTCTCCGAGGAAGATAAACAATTTTATTTGCTTTACCTTTTGGACGCAGAAGCCAAAGTCAGTAATGCTGTTTATTCAGTATATATAGAGAGAGCGCAGACTTGCAGCTGAATCCAGAATCCGACAAACCTGAACTGACTACAATTAATTTAATCAGGAAAAATGCAAATGAGGTTCATCCTTGAGTCTCGAGGAAATAAGAGTGTCGTTATATACCGTCGTCAGTACATTATTTTCATTCGAATTTATCTTATTTTCCTTACATTAGCATAATGCTAAACGGTAGTATTAAGTGCAAAGAGATTTATCCGGCGTTTTTAAGAATTTTCTTATTGGATTTATTTTTTTTCAAGCATGATTTAAGTTTTATAGGAACTGACATCTCATGGTAGAACTATATTTTATATATGGTATTAAAACATAAACTTTATTTTGTATTTAAGTTTTTTACTAACCTTCCTAGGTGGGACTGAATTTTTTATATGGTAATAAAACATGAACTTTATTTTATATATGGTAATAAAACATGAACTTTATTTTATATTGAGGTTTTGTACTAACATTTCTTGGTGGAACTGCATTTTATATAATGAAATAAGAAGTAGGCACGTAATTGTTTAAATCTCGTTGACTCGAATGAAACGAAAATGAGAAATTTTCAAATTTAACTTTAAAAAGAATTGCAGAACCTTATCTTCTTTGCACTCTATGGTGCATAGGGCACTGCATCAATTTAATTTTATGTTAAGTATGATCAGTTCTGCGCTGCAGATAACAGTCTAGGGTAGTATTAAATATATATAAGATTGAAACCTTTAATGAAAATTATTGATCATACACAGAGCTTCCCAAAATTTTCAACAATTTACCAAAAAAAAGATAAAAATCACACTCATTATTAATTAATTGAAACATTGGTAAGAATAAAATATTGAATTTCTTAACGTTTCAACAAATAAGTACTTTAATATAATTTATTGAATGTAGCAACCGATTGAATGGTAAAAAATAAATAAATAATTGTTCGAAGCACCCCATAAAGTATCGCCTTATTGGATTTCACAGATAGTAAAAAAGTCATGAGGCTTAAAAAGATATTGCCCATAAAGTCGAACAGATAGAAATATCGGAAACTCACCATAGAAATACATTACCAACCTCCCCGCGTTCTCTTATGAAACAAATCTCTCGCCAAATAATGCCAAAAGGCGGGAAGCGGGCTCGCTTGGCGCCGATAAATTTAAATTAGTACCGGTGCTGCCAGTGGCGACGATCGGCGATTCCCGTACCAATTCGGGTTTTAATTTCGGCAATTTTTCTTTGGATTAATCGCTAGGCTGTTGCGTGAGCGGTTGGCTGGCAGGTGAAGATTAATAATAATGTCGGTAGGTCCAGCGACATTTCAGATATGGATTTATATCGGATTAATTGTTTCGAATTACCTGGATATTAATTTGTTCGAGTGGAATGGAAATAAGCCTACATTAAGTAGGATTATTTAACATAAATGAGCACAATTATAAACGAAGCAGAACGAAGATTATTTTAATATTTTAATGATTTTTATAAAAAGGGAAATTTTTTTAGAAAACCACATCATAAGACATATTCGTCTTCATAATTTATTGATAAATAAACACAATAATTTGTGAAGAAAATATTGTTTATTTAATTTTTCAAAACACTAATAAACAATTGAACACAAATCAGATACACGATTTAAAAAAGGTCCCGTTGTATGTATGAAGCGATAAAAAAAACTGAGTAAATAAAGGTTAACGGATAAAAAATATATATTCGCGTGTCAAAATTTATGTTCACAAATCGGGATTTTTCTACTGAGAAGTGAATTATATTGATATCTTATTTTGAGTGATCACTTTAAACAATATATTTTTACACATGTAACATTCACCATTCGACCGAATATTGAACATCCCATGATTGACAATCATTTTCCTAATTTTTTTTGGAACTTTGAAACTTGTATATTCTATATGAAATCTTCGAAATGTTATTTCATATGTTAGCTCTTGGTAGTTTTATTAATATTATTATTTTATCTTATTTTATGAGAGTTGTCAAAAAAATTAACTACTAGTTGGAGAAACCCAGATTTATGAACAAGGATTTGGACAAACTCAAAATGTTATAAATAAAATAACTTGTCAAATTAAAAGCTTAATTAAAATCATGTTTTCAAGAGTCCCCTTATATGTTAAATAATTCTGGAAGAATATTACATACATTTCATACGGGTCTCTGCTAAATGAAAAAACTTACCCAACTCGAACATACACACTGTAGAGAACTCACATATGAAGGAAAGTGTCAATTATAGGATATACCATACATAAATGTTCCAAAATTTTTAGTAGTTTGGTTGTCAGTTGTAGATATAATGGTGAATGTTGATTGTGTAAAAGTGATCACTCTAGCCTAGGACAATTCGTAAGCCCTGTAAATACCCAGACTTCCACATTCTTCTTCATTTATGTTGAGATGGAAATATTTCTTTTGTGATAATTTTTATCAAGAGTACTACATAATGTTAATCATCTGAACGTTATAAATAAGCAAATTTATATGAAAAAAAAAATTCATATACACTTTAAATAAATTAATGAACAATTTGTAATCGCATTTCTTATCTCTTGTGTACAAATAAAATAAAACATTAACAAAATGTCATATATTAAGCGAATATATCAAATTTTACGATAAATAGAGCAAGATTTATTTTCTTCGTGAATATTTTCATGTTGGTATTAATGGGCTTAATTAATTTCCAACCTTTAGCTTTTTTCTACGGAATGAATGACTATGCTCCCCTACAAATAACATCACTAGTCGTGATGACGTCACCCTTGGAGACTAACAAACGGTTAGGTGGTCGAATTCACGACACCTGTTAAAATTAAGACTTTTCAAAACATAGATTCAATGTATCCTGAAAGATCTATTTCTTCTTCATCCTGGCTCCATCCTAACTCATCGTCTTTGTAGACTATAAGAGAGGCCACGCCTTCCAATCATCCTATCGTTCTGTAGCAACCAAGAATGTTTTGGTTTTCCAGTAGATGTCTTTCGAGGAAGATCCATTATGATTTAAAAAAAAAAATGTTAAATTTTTGGAACATGTACATATATTTTTAATTTATTTATTTTATAGATACATATTTTTTTTTACTATATGTGTTACGGCTCTTTAGGCATGGCCTGTGTTGAGCCGAAATACTTACATGTTAATACAATTTTTATTATTATTATTATTATTTGTTTTTTTTTAATTATTAGATTATATACATCACATACAATAGAAACAATAACAATTCAACAATTTCAATAACAATTTACAGCATAAGGATTTAACAATAGAATAATTACACCTGTACTTTAACCAACTCACTTTCTACCATGTCCCTTCCAACGAGAAGCAACCACCGACGGACACTGTTCATGAAAACATGATCATGATTATGATGACAAGATTGCCATCATAATCATGATCATGTTTTTGTTAACAATGTGTTCAAGATCTCTGCGTCCTATGTGCCCATACCATTATAAGTGATCCATTTAATTGCACGTACTGTTCAACTCGGGTCCTGAGGTTTATAAATTTGTTAATAATTTAAGTTAGTGATTTAATGCTCTGAATAAAATAGCTGGTTGAATCACAAGACGTATATTTAAAAAAAATGTTTAAAATGGCGCCATTTCTGTTGCTACAACGTCTGAATGGCATCTCCTGGAATATTTCTAAATCGAATTACGCTATTGTAGCACTAAATGAGCAATTTATTATCATAAATTATTATTGTCATTGTAATTACATTATTTTATTTATATTTTCACTGTTCAAAAGTTCACTGTTATTCACAAATAAGATCCAAATAATGATTTTGCCTACTCCGTACAATAAAGCAAAATAAATAATTTGTAATAAATAAAACTTTAAAAATTTCAGTATAGTTTAGCCATTGAGAGATGCACCGAAACTCTAATACGGTACTGAATATATTTCCACTGTATTTACGACTTAAATACCCCCGTTTCAAACTACCCGGGGATGCTTAAACTACGTCCATGAATACTGAATAAACCCTAAAATATAAATAACACCGGACCACCTATACCTTGGAGCGTTATTGCATACGTAATAGGCACAGTCCGAGCATTGGGTCGCTGGAAAATCCTACAGAGTATGCGGTCGGAATGGGATACCGATATGTATCGCGAAAAATGGTCGATTTGTTTCTGAAAAGAGACGGATTGGGCAGCGTTTTGTTTCAAAATATGAGTAAAATGGGAATCAGTAAAAAAATCGTCAAGTTATTTAGACAATGTACTAATTTGTGAAAATTGTGTTTAAGTATAGTAGAAATAAAAAAAATAGCGAAAAATATACTGAATGCAGTAGAAATGCGATCCCTCAGACAAATAAGCGACATAAGGATGTATGATAGATGTTTGAATGATATGTAAGGAAATAATACAAGACTTGGATAAACATTATCAATAAAATTAAGAAAGGTGTGTTGAGATGGTTAGGGCATGTGAATTGAATGAGTGATGAAAGAAACAGTAAAATAAATAGGAGCCGAGGAGGACCAAGGAATACTTGGCATAGTCAAGTATTGCAAATACTCGAAAGTGGTCAGGTCAAAAGTCGTAATAATCGGCGGGTGTGTATGTATGAGGAGTCGATAAATATGGAAGAGGTGAAGATGGTTTGCATTGCCAGACTGGTGTGGCGGTCTATTCTTTCTGTCTACCTCTGCAGAGAAGCGTCGTGATGGTTAGTTAGAAAGTAGTTAGTAAAACTACCAATAAAGGATATAGTACGTAGGTATTCACATGTATATCTCAAGTTAATGGTGATTAAAATGAATTGTGCAATGCAAGATTCATGCATGTGGAAGAGGCAGAAATTGTATTTGCAAAGACAGATTGGTGTGGCGTTCTATTCTTTATGCCTACTCTAGCGGAGAAGCGGCGTGATGGTTAGTTAGTTTGTTGTGAATTTGTATTGGCAAATTGCCGCTTTTTATTTTTTGTGGAAAATCTTTTTTATTGTGGCAACTTCAAATGTGATGGCTCCTTACAAAAAAGTCAAGTGATGAGATTTGGAATTAAATATTATTTGAACGATTGATTTGTACATTTTTGTATTGGATTATAATTTTAGTGCCTACTAGATGCTTTTTTGTGTGCGATTCGGCGACGCACGGAGTAAACCGCGGGCCCGGTAATGAATTTGGTTCCTTATGTTTTTTAATTTTTCAAATTTCAACGAATGGCACACAAATGGAACACGTATTTGAATTTCGGCGAAACGGCTTTGTAAATAATGGCGTGTTGTTTCTTTTTGTACGCCGAAATGGTTGAAAAAGGTAAATGAATTGGCGGGAATACACTTACATACTTGTACACGTGCTACTATAATATGTTTAATAAATACGCTGGATGGAAGAATTCGTGGATTTGACTTATTCAGAAATAATGGAGAACTTTGTACACGCAAAAATATTTCGGGAAAACAGAATGTTTTGTTTTGCGACTGGGAAAAATAAACTCGAGTAAATAAGCTGCCGTTGTGATATGAGTGGAAAATTTATTACATTTGTACAAATAATTTTGTCCTTAAAAAGCCAAATTACGCACGCCCCATACGAATAATGAATCTGCAGAAAAGAACAAAAACGTTGTTATTGTATTTGAGTATTATTATTTGCTAAAATTATTTAAGAAGATATTGTATATTGTACGTTTATTGTAAACTGCGCATTAACAAACTGTTTGGTCACGCTGCACGTATCGCGTTATCGTGAAATTTTAAGTACCAGTATTCAATAAATTGCAAATAAATTATCGTTAAATCCAGGTTACATTTGAAATACGTATTCTTTAAAAAAAACTTTAAAAGTAACAATTAAATGAGCAAACTTTCAACTCCTTTCAACAACGTCAAATATAAAAAATAGTCAATTTTCATATGAGTTTGTTTTCGGAATGCCCAGAAATTGTACTATTTACAAAAAAAGTGGCATTTTTTAAACTTAATATTTACCCGCTACAGGGCAGAAAGTATTGTTTTTGCATTTCGAAGAAAAGGTATTGTTTAATTATTTTTTTTTAAATATCCTAAATATTTTTCAAATGGAGAAAAAACATTCCGGTTTTACGTAAAAAGATCTGTTGCACATTGAAAAGTTCAAAAAGTGGCTTGATATTAATTTTAATTATATTTTTAAACTTTAAAAACGAAATATCTCCTGAAAAATCAAGTTTTTTGAAATATGACGTTGTAGAAAGGAGTGAGCTATATATCAAAATTCAAAGCCACGCGACAATTTTTTTGGTCACTTTATACATATTTCTGTAAATCATAAAATTACGAATGAAAGGTTTTTTTAAATGTATTGATGATAAAAAAGTTTGAAGTTATTCTAAATTAGATTTTTAAATTAGCACTACGGGTTTAAGGAAAGCAGTTTTCGTATCAAAATGTGTTTTCCATTCGCTCCACATGTTCATATCATCTTAAAGAACTCTTCTTAATCTTTTCAATTAACAGATTTAAGTTTTGTACTGACATTTATTGGTGAAACTGCATTTTATAAATTAAAATAACAACTTTGTAATTTTTTTCCATTTGAATTCAGCCTTACCTTGTTTTCTAATACCTCCGTATTTTAATTTTGTCATACAGTGATTATCCGAACTTTTCTAGTAATTTGTTTCGGGTTGTGGTCCCGTGGTTAGTGTCGCGGACTCTTGAGTCAGAGTTTCCCGGTTCAAACCCACTCTACCACAGTTTGATAACTATTTCTAATAATGAGCCACTTAGGCTCACAGAAATAGTATGGAATTAAAGTATTTTTGTAAATGATAAGAGACAAATATTTCATTTTCATATCTAAAAGAAAAATAATTAACGTAAATATAGCCTTTCTAGTATACGAGTTTATGAAGTACGGGAATACACGATACATATTATTATTTTTGTGGAGTATTTTTTGAACCTGAATACGTGCAGGTACTCACAAATATTATGTTACGATGATATATGTATGTAAAAATGAGTATTTGAACTCATTACATATGTATTTAGCTTAAGGTCATTCGGTCAGGCCGAATTCTGCAGTGTGCTAGCAGCCTCGCGCGTGTTCGCGCCATCAAATATTTGAATCGTCCCCTTTCGAAACAAATAAAACCAATGTTTCCGAATTTCGAACGACGCAGTTCCGAAAAACAAAATGGCGCGGTAAAGATTCCGAATGGTAATTTATAACCAGTTTATTGCTGGCAAGCCATTTGCGAACGTAATGTATGGGAGGGTTGCTGCCGAAGGACTAATATCGAAAAACGATGACGTGCGCGATGTATTTCGGCCGTTACGTACACACTTATATGAAATTACACATTTTTAGCACAATGCCAACGGTCATTCCGGAGTTTTGTACTCTCCATCAACACTAAAATATCCCGCCATTTTACTTTATTTCTGGAGAAACCCGTTTCCAAGCTGATGTGTAATATAATATAATGTACTCGCTTCGATACACATGAGTACTTGTGCTACATGAAATATTAATACAGAAGCAGCAAAAGTAAACTTTCTATAATATGATTTTCATCCTCATACAAGGTGACAATTATTGACTTCTCTGTCTTTGTACTATAACAGTTATAACGAAGAGCTAAAGTGCTACTATGCAAAAGTCTAAGGTTGGATTCCAATATGGCCCGGTATGGATTATATTTAAATTTTTGATGTAATAGACGAAGAAGAATATAAAAGCCTGGGTATTTACAGGGCTTATACTTATAACTTTTATTTATATGTAGGTATGAACTGTCGTTGGTTGGTAAGTGATCACTTTACACACCTGCACTTTTCACTATTCTACCCATTATTGAGAACCACAATAATGTTTTTTTTGGAACTCCTACATATTCATGACACTTTACAAGTGAGTTCACTAGGGACATCTTTGTTTGGATTGGGTCTCTACTAAATAAAAGCTTTCCCAATCCAAGTGAACTCATATGTACAGTGTATCATGAGATAATATTTGAAGGAGTTACAAAAATTCGAGTAGTGTGCTTGTCAATCATGGGAAGAATTGTAAATGTTGCACATGAGTAACGTGATCAACGTAACCACCCTATGATAGGTCATAAACCCTGTAAATACCTAGACTTCTATTTTCTTATTTTTCTAAGTTGCGATTTAAAAAAATATAAATAACTCTTAATGGTTCAAATAACAATAATTTCGCGTCATTGAGTGAAAAATTTAAGCAAAACTCTTCTCGTTAAAGGCATTATGTAATTAATTTCTTCGTCTATGTTGAGAAAACCGATATTTATTGGAAATGACGATATTATAAAGAATTTATTTAAATATTTATTTAATAAAATTTGACGATTACTTTTGATCTTACATCCAATACATAGTTGAGAATATCACAGAGTGGAAAATAGATTTTCCCTTTTCTTCAATATGGCTATTGATTTCTGTAAGTGACATTCGCATTTTATAACCAAGTTTCAGCAACGACACCTCTTCCAAGTTTTCTCGGTGCAATCTACCCTGAATGCGTTGGTTGAAACAAGTTTTCTCTCGAAGCTTCTCGAATATTTTCACCACCCGCTGGGAAATAAGCGACGATAAACGTTTATCGTGTTTTCTGTCTTTATATCGCCTCACTTATAACTTGGAGGACCCAAATTTTAAATAATTCGTCCGTCGCAGTGTTTTTATAAGGAAAAGTTCTGTATTTTTTCATTGCTTTGACCGAGGAAGAAGCCTTATTAATGTAGATTGACGGATATTTAAACTTTTTAGAAAAAGTGAAGATATTTTTTCGTTTTTCTTAAAAAGTAAAATGTAAAGTATAAACTTTTGACAAAAAACATTGACAAGTGATTGAAATACTGTTTGTTAAAAAAAACTTTCTTATTAATAATAAAGACTTTACAAAAAAAACAGATGTCTAATTTTATACAATTTATATATTTGACAAATTTTTAATGTCACTAGATTATCTCACCAAGAAGCGATTTAAAATCCTACAAGAACAAAATAATAGCTATTTTGTATAAATAAAAATGTAACTGACTTACTAACCATTACGATGCTTTCCGCAGGGGTATGCAGAGAAAAAATAACGCCGCACTAATCTGTCTTTGAAAACAATCTTACCCTCTTCCATATTTACGCATAACCTCATACATACCAGCAGATTATTCCGACTTATACATGATCTAGACAAGTCTTTTCGGTCTTCCTCTAAATATAAATTTCCACTTTTTCATAATATTAAAACTTCAAAGCAATCGCTGTATTTATTCAGCAATTGCTTTGAAATTTTGACGCAAACTTGCATTTGAATACGCGTTTGTTTTATAACCTGTGACAGCTTAAAATGTTTTTTTTAAACGGCTTTTTTGGTCAGATTTTTCGATCGCCATCCGTAAAACGTAAACGCAACACCTGCAATATCAGCAAGCTTCTTGACAGATGCTGTCATTTAGCATTTTCAATATGGTTGATTGCGTTGCTGTTTCCATGTTTTTTTATTATTATGATTTTTTTTTAATATTTCCATTGGTTCACAAGCATTTCGAAATATGACATTTGTGCTTTCTATTATAAATCTTTCTTATTTAGACAGTCCGGGCCACAACAACGTGTGGTAACAAGATACATCTTGTTTGATTTATAAATTGAATAAAGTACATTTTTAGCCCTTAAATTAAAAACTAAGATATTAAAAATTCTTATGATATTGTAAAAGTAGGCATTTATTTTTTGGTATATTAAAATTACTTACCCCCATCCACTTCACAAACAAGGACTACATCGGAACCTTCGTTGTAAGGTTCTATCAGCTTGGTCCTGTCCCTTCTCTTTCCATCATAGATCACTGGTCTGCCAGGAGGAACTGTAGACAAACAATAAAAAACATTTTAGTGATATTATGTTTTGAAATGAGGGTACGATTTGTACTGCTTAGAATTTTGATTGAAGTTACAAGTTCGGCTCTAAATCTGCCATATTTTTTTATATAAGTTTTTTAGGTCTATCTGAAAAAAGGGAAATAGTTTTGATTTGAAAAATAACAAGTTTGTAAGAAAAAAAACATATACCATAAGTATTTAAAAAAATATATATTCAGATATATCCCAAAGATAAAGTGGTTTTTAAAACTGTTTACATAAAACGTGAAATTTACAATATGTCAATGAATTGTCCAAATCATTGTACACAAATTTAGTTATATATATATATATATATATATATATATATATATATATATATATATATATATATATATATATATATATATATATATATATATATATATATATATATATATATATATAAATATATATATATTTTTATATATATATATATATATATATATTTATATATATATATATATATATATATATATATATATATATATATATATATATATATATATATTTTTTTTTTTTTTTTAAATATTCTTTTTTTGACATCTCATCAAAGATGAAGAAGAATATGGAAGTCTGAGCATTTACGGGGCTGACGACCGTTGATATTTCACTGGCGTTTCTCATGTATGTGATTTTTATCCAGGATTCGGACCTCACACACTAATAAAAGAGTTTCTGCTCAGTAAAAAGTTTCTTTTCATCTCACCATATTCTTCTTCATCTTTGATGATATGTCAAAAAAAAGATGAAAAATAACTCCTATAATTGGAGAAAGTTCAGATTTGTTAACAAATATTTGGACACACTCAAAACGTTGTAAATATTTTTTAAATTTTGACATCTTTGTATGCCTACATGAAGAATAATAAGGAAGTCTGGGTATTTATAGAATTCAAGACCTGTAATAGGCTATTTCAGTAAACGCTTTAATATGTCGCTCACTTCTTTCAATAACGTCATAAATAAAAAAACTTGATTTTTCAGGAGAAAGTTTTTTAAGTTTAAAAATATAATTCAATAGATTAAAAATAAATATCAAGCTACGTATTGAACTTTTTACAGTGCAACAGATCTTTTTAGGTAAAACCTGAAGGTTTTTCCTCCATTTGGAAAATATTTAGTTTATTTAAAAAAATAATTCAACAATACCTTTTCTTCAAAATGCAAAAACAACACTTTTTGCCCTGTAGCGGGTAAATATTAAGTTAAAAATATGCCTCTTTTGCTGAGATATAGTACATTTTCTGGGCATTCCGAAAACATGTACAACTAAAACTAACACATATATTATATTATTCTCATGTCTATAAATATTTGGGTTTTGGGCAGTATCTATGCTTGATTTGGGAAAGTCAAGATGTCGAAACATAAAAATATTTTGTAAATGGAGAAACCCAAATTTGTAAAAAGGGATTTGGAAAATACTCAAAAAATTGTGGAAAAAGGATATATAAATTATTTGTAAAGTACCCATGATAAGTTATTTCAGACAGTACTAAATTACAGCTTATTTCAAACAGTATCTAAGAAAGTCAACATTTCAATATAGCTTAACAAGAGTAGGTTGTCTGAAGCTCCTCTGTGATGAAGCTTTCAGCCATGGCGGCCTTGCTTAGTGTTCCTTGTATAATTTTAATCACATCTAATTGTTATTACGAGCTGGCAACACGGCGGGAGGGTGGGTACCGGGTAGGGTAGGCCCTCAAAGGATAATATTTGTAATGAGACCTGGCAACAGTGTTTTCGTTTAATCAGGACTGATGTCGCGCGTAGTCCAACATGTATATGGATTACTATTATTTCGATGTTATGAATATTACGGAATGGAGGGAAATTATTATACATTGTTCCGTAATAACGCTTATACTTGAAGCGTATGTAATAATAATAATAACCGTTTATTCCAGGGTGACTGAGCGTCGGGTGAAATACTTAGCCAACCATATTATGTTTACAGAAAATAACATTTTAAATAACGTTATATTGTTTTTTTTTCAGAACACTCTAAAAATAACGTTGAATTTGTAAAAAAGATGCCAAGTCGACGGTACACGCAATTTCAATACTGGGCATCAATGTTCATCGATCTGTACTCCAGAATGTATTTGATTATGAGGATTAAGCCTTTCATCAGCCTCTCACGGAAGCCTGATTGATAAGATGATGCCAAGTCATTTAACAGTCAATGATATAACTGTTTATGAATACGTTATGTTTTTTGCTTGTCCTGTAAATTATGCAAATCTCTTAAATTCAAATAACAGTTTCAAAGTTTAAAATAATGTAATCGTTATGGTAATTTGATAATATCCCATCGGTTTAATAATCTAACTTTGGGGTATACCCCCACGTTTTAACCACTATAGTGGTTAAAACGTTTGGCTATCATGCTAGAGACTTCAAGATCAATTCATATTTTTACTCCTATACTAATGAGATGTTATTTTACCCCGAATTGATACTTGAAGTGCAAGACTGATATTTTCTTCAAATGATAAGTTATTAAAAAAGACTGCGTTGATTTAATGCAATGCCTTTTACACCAGCTAACGGATAGAATAATAAAATGAAAAATGAAATTCCAGCTTGCAACATAAAGTGAATTTCCTTCCGCAAATGCACAAAGATTACAAAAGTTCAGTTTCTTGTTTCAAGATCTACTGTTTCTACATACATATCGCTCACTCCTTTCAACAACGTCATATATTAAAAAATAAAACTGATTTTTCAGGAAATCGATTTTAAAGTTAAAGAATATAATAAAATGTATTAAAAATAAATATCAAGCCACTAATTGAACTTTTAACTGACTACAAAACATTACTTTCTGCCCTGTAGCGGATAAATATTTAGTTCAAAATATGCCATATAATACAATGTATTAAAAATAAATATTGAGACACTTATTGAACTTTTTACTGTGCAAACAATTTTTTTAGGTAAAACCTGAAGGTTTTTTCTCCATTTGAAAAATATTAAGTATATTTAAAAAAAATATTAAACAATACATTTTCTTCAAAATGCAAAAACAACACTTTCTGCCCTAAAGTGGGTAAATATTAAGTTAAAAATATGACGTTTTTGCTGGAATATAGTAGATTTTCTAAGAATTACGAAAACATGAACAACTGATAATTGACGTGAGCGTTATGTGAACTGAGAATGAAATGCTCAAATGCAGTGTACGGTGTGTGAAGGGGATTTTTTTAATATTAAATATAAATAAATAAAGAATGAATGCGGGTTTAAATACGGGTTTTTTTCAATTCATAAACATATTTACAATATAAATTTTAATATGTTGTTTTATTTGTCGGTGTCTGATTAAAGAAAAAATACTAAAATGTAACAAGAGGCGATTTAAAGTTTACTGTTTATAACAAAATTTATTATTTTTTTAATGATATTATTTTAATTAATTACTTTATTTTAATGAATGTAGACGGAACAGTTGATTTTATATTTTCCTAAATGTCAGTTAATTGTTATTATTATTACTAGATTCGGCGTTTAATTTATAAAATTCCATTTTCATTAAATATATATATATATATATATATATATATATATATATATATATATATATATATATATATATATATATATATATATATATATATATATATATATATATATATATATATATATATATATATATATATATATATATATATATACATATATATATATATATATATATATATATATATATATATATATATATATATATATATATATATATATATATATATATATATATATATATATATATATATATATATATATATATATATATATATATATATATATATATATATATATATATATATATATATATATATATATATATATATATATATATATATATATGTGTATATATCCTCAAATAGAACAAATAAGCTGAAAGAATAATAAATAATGCAGGAATCGCATCAGTTTGTACAGTGCATTATCCGAAAGTAAAGCATAACCCCATTCGGAGAGGGACCATTCGCGTAACTGGATTTGCTCTGGACCTCAAAGTGGAAAAATCAACCAAACAAAATCCGGTAGGAGGGCGCCTTTTATTTTGACTTGTTCTTCATTGCTCCTACTTGTCGTCCATTGTCTCGGAAACGGAAAATATTAACTTTGCGGTATTAAAGTAGAGCTTGGCTTTATCTGGCCTCCGAGCTTTCCCGCGGCTTTCCTACCCCCTACCCCCCGATGCAGCCTGGCGCTAAAACGGGCATGTTCTACACAATTTAAACACAAAATTTGTAGATTCTTTTCGTTTATCTGTTAGGCATTTTAATTTATTTTAAACTCAGTGACTCGTAACTTTTTTTGATCCTAATCCGAGCCTAAATGGTGTGTAGGGCATCGCATTGGATCATAAAAATAAGAAGAAATATTATATACATGTAAATATTATATACATGTATACATGTATATATTATATACATGTATACATGTATATATTTAAAATAAGTATACACATATATGTGTATATATTTTCATTGAATATTTTTGAAAAGCAAACAAAAAAACGTATTGGCTAAACTGGTAGGAACGTGGTTTTAAACAGAGTCCTAGTTCCAACCCTCATGTATCGAAGTGAAGCATTAAAATTGCAAAATAAGGATGAAAGTAGACTGAATGCAGTTAAAATGAGAGACGTGTTTTGATGGTGATATAAAGAAATAATGCAAGGTTGAGGGAAGTATTATCGAGAAAATTTTGAAATTTAAGTGCTGGAATGGTGGAAATGTGGAACAAATTAGTAAAGAAAGAACAGCAATATATATTGATGAGGTTAATTTAGTTGAAAATGGAAGCAGAGGAAGACCGAAGAAAACTTGGCATGATTAATTATTTCAATTGCTTAAATGTGGCCAGGTAAGGAGGTAAGATATGATGAGATGCTAGAATGTGGAAAAGGCTAAAATTGTTTGAAAAAACAGATTGCTGTGGCGTTCTATTCTCTCTGCCTACCCCTGTGGAGAAACAACGTGATGGTTATTTATTAAGACCATTAATACAGAATATAGTAGGTATTCACATATTTCATATATCATTTCAAGTTAATGGTGACCTAAAATGATTATCTTGTAATGAAAGAATGGACTACCTATAAACCACAAAACATTGCAGACGTAAATAAATAATTGCTGAAGAAGGCATCTCTAAACAAAAATAGCCTTATCAAAGAGAACGGTCTAATCTCTCTGTAACCATTCTCCTATCAAGTCCTCCCCTACTATCGCCTTCCAACTTATCTTACTGTACTAACTACTTATACAAGATGTAGCAAAAGTTTTGGACATTGGTTTAAAAAACAATAATAATTTTTAATATCTGACTCTGACCGTTGTTCACACACTGTAATTTGAAATCTCAGTTCACGAATTTTGCGTAACAGTCATGTATACAAAATATGCATTACCTATGCAAAGACAAAATTAAGATATTTGATAACTGATAATAAAGTGATGCCTCGCATAACACACACTTAAATACTTCAAAAAGGAAAAAGTTAGTTCCACAATGAGTTTAATACCTTATAATAAAAAAATTATAATTCAAGGGATGGTTTGAAGAAACGGTGTTAATGCAACATAAGTATTTCTACGTACATATGTTGATTTCAAGTATGGTATAATAACGTAAATTAAATATATGTATTACGGATGAATTCGCTTTCCATACCTATCAATCTTGTTCATACCCAAATATTCCACGGTTAAAAAATATAGAATTTAACAAAAACATAGACTTTTATATTTTTGCAAAAATAATGAATTTTTAAGTAAAAACTCGTGTTTTACCATACATAAATAACGACTATTTATATATTTTTTAAAAGTTACTACCCAAAATAAATGTTTAGAACGGTTTTTTACATGAGATTTTAAGAAATAGTCAATACAATATAATACAATACCATAGATAAAATGAATTCAATATCTTATATCAATCAAGATTTGTCACTGTAGTTCATTCACACACACACACACACACACACACACACACACATATATATATATATATATATATATATATATATATATATATATATATATATATATATATATATATATATATATATGTATATATATATTGTATATATATATATATATATATATATATATATATATATATATATATATATATATATATATATATATATATATATATATATATATATATATATATATATATATATATATATATTTGTCTTATTCCTCTGGTCATATTTTCTAAATGATTCAACACTAGATAGAACTTTATGTCCAATAGCCGTATCAACTTTTGTCAACTGCATTTATTCTATTTTCAATTTGAAACTTTCTTTTTCAAAAATTTTACCTATCCACATATATTTTAAATAAGGAACATCTTGAGATGAAGTCTCATCATATTCACATTTTAAAACGGAAGAAGTATTTTCAAAATGGTCCAAGATCGGTTAAAAATGAGTCAATGCATAGTTCAATTAATATTTTTTTAATGAAAGTTCAAACAATTTTGTATAGCCGGGAATATTTTTTTTTTATAATCATTTTTCATTTCTCATTACGTGGCACCGTGTACGGGGGTATCTCTGTACTTGGTTCGGTTGAACCCTGCTATTAGTCAGGCAGGGTTGTCCACTGCGGGGAGAAGACAGATGGAGAGACACGTGTGGGTTTTATGGAGACAGAATTAATTCGCGGCCTTCCTCGACGTAACCTGAAAGACATGAAGTCGAACTTGTCCCACCGAGTGATTTGTGTTGCAATCTGTATAGTATACCATATTACCAAGAGGGTGATTTCAACTTTATATTGGGGTTGGGAAAAGAGAAATTCACCCCGAGAGAAATTCAGCATTTATTTACGAACACGTAAAAATATCACTCAATGATATGTGTACAAAAGTCGATGAAAATCTTATTTGTATGTTTTAAAAGATTTCAATAAAGACATTCGTGTCCTTTTGAGATATCTTTATCACTGTAATACACCATGAATGTAATTATGGAACCTTTTCAATGGTGAAGAAACTGCCAGTTGAATTTCAACATAAAACGCGCCAAGGAATAAGGACGTTAGTAAACGCCAGAAATTTATTGGAATGATTATAGGATAGTTTTTTTCTCGATCCAAATGATTATAATATATCTGTGTACAGAAAATAGCCCATAGAAATTTTAAAAAATGTCACCTAAATTTATTTTATCATTGAAAGTATTGATAACGGTTAAAAAAAGGTAATATGAGTATGTATGTAAAAAATCTGCATATGAAAATCCCAATAATGAAAATAATACATAAAGATAATTAACGTGAATTATTGCCTCAAACAGCTTAACAAAGTATATCAATTATAAACATATTTTTATACTTTTTCATGTGGTGAAATATATACATTTTGGAAAATTAAAACTCGCCTTATGAAAAAAAAAACATCCAAACGGAAAGTCAATGATGAGAATAATTCAGGAAATTAAAAAAATAATTTAAAAACAGATGTTTCAAAAAAATACTAAATTATGTACAAATTATGTACATAATTAGGTATTGTAAGTATGCACCTAAGTATGTACGAATGTGAAAATCTTTACATGAAAAACCAATAAAATTATAAATCAACACTTGTTTACTTTTTTCAAGCCATGGATGCTTCCATCTACAAGTATAAATGTAATGTTTCTTCTGCAAACCCTTATCTGCAACCCAATGGTGGATAGGAAACTGCATCATATAAACGCAGTGTTATCTTGATCGTTAACACATGAAGGAAAGGTGATCAGCCCTCCGCCCTAAGTATCAGTCCAGTCATTGAATAAATATTAGAGTGAAAAAATCACATATATTTATTTGACTCCCCCCTGGGAATCAAACCCGGGACCTAATGTTCGGTAGCCCAGCGCGCTGACCACAAAATGCGTGTAATGTTTAATAAACATTAATTTTAAACCTGTCGCTTCTGAAACTAGTAATAAAATATAAAACTCAAAGGGTAAAAAACAAGTGTTTCTTTTTAATTTAATCATGTCATACCACAAAGTGAATGCCTAGCCAATAAATAACAAAAACCAATAAATACAACGAATCGAAGTGACGCCTCAACTTTTGGAATAGACTTCTTTTTCAGTGGCGAAATACTCACTTTTGAAAATCGAAACTCAGCTAAACAAGAAACAAAATAAATCGAAACTCGAAAGTGGCGTAGGACAAATTGGAACTTAAACGGTACCATAAACAAAATGTTGTATCAAGTCCTCTTTGGATCAGGTTTTCACTTACGCGGCGGAAGTTTAGCCCCCGGGACGCTACGTCACCCCCTCCCTTCCGGTTCTATTACTCCGGGATAAGTTTTATTTACGGTTACAACCACCTTCTAACACCCTTGATTTCTGGACTCTAGACCCTCTACTGGCGTGTAAGATATCGGCGAACTAACAGTAAAGACGCGGACGAGCCGAACTACTCTGTCGCCGAGCACTCGACTGGAACTCATTTCGAAGGACATATCGCTCACTCCTTTCAACAACGTCATATATAAAAAATCGTAAATTTTCAGTTGTGCATGTTTTCGGAATGCCCAGAAAATGTACTATATCCCAGCAAAAGCGGCATATATTTTTTTCTCGCTACAAGGTAGAATGTGTTGTTTTTGTATTTTGAATATAAGGTATTGTTTAATTATTTTTTTGAATATACTAAATATTTTTCAAATGGATAAAAAAACATTCAGATTTTGCCTAAAAAAGATCTGTTGCACAGTTAAAGGTTCAATAAGTGGGTTGATACATTTTTGCAATACATTTTATTATATTTTTAAACTTTAAAAACGATCTCCTGAAAAATCAAGTTTTATGATACATAAAAAAATAATTGAAATAGACTGACGGTCCTTATATAGCTAAATATCAATCTTCACATTAATTTTAAATTGTCATTACTAGGCGAAACAATTGTCATAAAATTAATTTTTAAATGTTTTTAACAATAAAATACAACTTAGTAGACTCAAAAAATCTATGATTGATTTAACAATTATAACATAAAAAACGTGATATTGCTTTATATATGTAAAGTTCTTAGTTTTTAATTTCGAGAACCTATTTATTAGACGAATGATAAAATATCATGCAGTATTACAGAGGATGCATCCACAAAGTACTCATTCCCGGGGTAAGTTGGCTGGTTTCCCTCGAGTGGTCGTGTCCAAAGCAGTCATTACCAATCTTCTTGAAGTAGGAACTTGTCTTGGGAGATTTACACTTATAGTTAGGTACTTCCTGTTAATTATGTTTGTTTGAACTGCGCTGGACTGCATTTAGGGAGTAACTTTGGAATACAACTCTAGGGACTGCACTAGATAATAGCTAGTATTAAATCGTGTTATTGATGTTCAATCATCTGCATCTACTTTGAAAGTACAAAGTAAATGGTTGAAAAAATCAGAAATATAATGTTTTGCGATAATTGCTGAAATGTTTTTTTTTTAAAAATTTAAGTTTCACCTAGTAAATACCACTATCACCTTAATAAAAACAACTAATAGTTGCATTTACTAAGTAAAACATAAAATATATAGATTTTAAAACAAGGTGACTGCCGAATTAATTAATGTTGTTTTTTTATTATTGTTTCTGATTATGTTCTGGTACCAAATCTAGTGCATAAAGTTGGCAAAAGAAGGATGAAAGTAGAGTGAATGCAGTCAAAATGCGGTCTCTCTGACGAATATGCGGTAAAATGATGTTCGAATTGTGAAAAACGGAAAGACTGCAAAAGCACGCTGTTCGCCAATATTTTTTTTTAGTTTTGCGTGTGCTGTTATTAAGTTTAACAGATTGCTATTCAGTTTGAGAAAGGCGCTTCCATTTCGGAAAAAAACATGTTTTATCTGTTACAGGTAAAAAACACCAGTTAAATGTAAATTAGTGTGAAAATTTCTAAGTAATCGGTGACTGAAGGAGATTGAAGATATTAAGCAAACATTAACAGTTTTTTACATTTTTGACTTCTCAACACAGATGAAGGAAAATATGGAAGCCTGGGTACTTACAGGTCTCATAATCTGTCATAAGCTGGTTTGAGTGACAAACAAACCACTAAAAATAACTCGTATACATACAAATATAGAATATAATTTAATTCTTACGTCGCTTAATGTAATGATTCGGATTTGTTTAAAAATGTTGTTACTTTACAATTTTATTTTAATTATAATATGAACATAAAAAGAACAAGAAATTTGTATGTAGTATTCAAATAATTTCCATTTTAACACTGGTTAAATTCATATGTATGTGTTGCTGGTTGAATAGCTAACACGCCGTACGAATTATCGTTCGTCACGGAGCAATGAATATTAATCGGGACAAGACGGATCAAACACGCAACCCTTAGACCCATAAATAAACTGGAATCCCTTTTAAAATCCAAAACAACCCTCTGATAAATCCTCCGCCTACCAGCTACCGAACCAAATCCGCAAACTTCAGATTCTTTCGAGATAGTTGGAGCCCGGCCATATGGAGAGTCCTGGATGACCAAATCGCTGTGATGTAATTCAAAAGATGGATGTCGGTCATCAGGCAGAGTTTAATTAATTGATGGCAGATAATTAAATTGACTCGACTTGTTATAATTAATTACACGAGTCGAACAATCGGCCTTTTCTTGACAAATCGGTTGTTACGCAGCTTCTGGGCTGATAAGTGGAAATTCTAATTAAAGAAATGCCAATGTCTGTCTTTCGATATTTGGAAACGATAGAATCAATCAAGCAGTATGGCCTGAATATAAATTTTTAACAGTACATTGTATCAATGGGTATGGATAAATTCAATGAAATGCCTAATCAAATAGGCACAATTTCTTTTAAAACGTTTTAGGGAAATATTGATGATGTCTATTTGATCAAGAAATGTAAGTTGTAATATTATATAGTTTAACTTATTTACACGACAGTTTAATAAAAGATTATTTTAAAACAAAAACCTCTTATTGGAATTTGAACTTTAATTTTTTTTGTCATCTTTTGTTACTTTTGTAAATGTTCTGTTAGTTTTCTAATAAATAAAAAGAAAAGAAAAAAGAGAAAGAGGAATATGGCATGTACTTACAGAAAATTGTGAGACAGAAAATTAATTTCAATAATTGATTCGGGAGTCACTTTGTGGTAAAACCTATTAATTTTTAATTTGTGTTTTACTTAGTAATGCATCAAAACACGTTTTGCGATAGATTTTAAGAAACAGTGGTATTTACTCAAATTAAAAATAGTAAATAAAGAGAGACAGGACTGTTGAAATTAAATTCATTATGTACTTTTGTACAAATGAATTTAATTTCAACAGTACTAAAAAGAACATGACATGTAAAGGTAATTTTGATACAGAAGATTAATGAGGGGATGAGGATTAAAAGAAAAGATAAAAAACTAAAAATTGATGAGTGAAGAAAAAAAGTAAAACAAAGTTATGTGGATAATGTGGTTGGTAATGTAAGCAGACGAAGACGAGGAAAATTAGGCATGATCAAGTATTTCAAATACTTGAAAGCGGTCAGGTCAAGAGTCGGAATAATCGGTGGGTATGTATGAGGAGATGCGTGAATATGAAAGAGGTGAAAATAGTTTCAAAGACAGATTAGTATGGTGTTCTATTCCCTCTGCCTACCCCTGCGGATATCAGCGTGATGGTACGTAACTTAGTTAGTTATTTAGTAATTTGCAATGAGGTGTATTATGAAAAATAACTAAATAAATCAATAAAGCTTTTGACAATGCAGATTTGTATAATTTTCACCAACCATGAGTGAATCTTTGGAGTAAATCACCATTACACATTGTCAAGTGTCTCCGTAAATATACTATCCACTCCGCAGCAGGGGATTATCTTCTTCCTAGTTGTAAATTTATGGGAAATGAAATCCTACAATCCTCTTTGCTCTAAGCCCTCTATCAGCCTCTCGATATTGAACCAATAATCTTCTTTAAATTATTATTGAATTTTCACTTTATTAGCGAGAAAGATATAAATGATTAAATATTAAAAGAAAACATTTAAAGTACGTACGTACATGTATATATTATTTTATATTGCCAAATTAGTGACAGGCACCGTGGCATATTTAAGTATACACTCGACTGCGAAATTACCGTCACGGGTTCGATTTCCAACAGTTGCAAAATGAATTTAAGAAAGATTTATTTTCAATTGGTATGGGTGTTTGTGATGTATTTTTCACATAAACCTTCCCTATCCTTCTTACTGTGTGTTTGAGTCTTGTCTGTGGGAAGTTTATTTACATTTGAAAAATTGCAAAGTATAAAAACAATTGATTTCCTTAAAACATCGTATTTATACTGAAGATAATGTAATTATGTGCATTTAGCTACCGTGCTAAGGGTCCCGGGTTCGATCCACAGGTGAAGCAGGGTCAAAATAAATATTAGTGATTTTCACTCTAATTACTCAGAACTGGTACCCGAAGCGCAATATTAATGACCTTGCCTGTACGTAAGTAATTATCAAGATAACAAAGCGTCAGTATAATGCAGTGCTCTATGCACCATTGGGTCAAAATAAATACTGATATTAGTGATTATAACTCTAATATTTTGGAACAAACAGTAAAAATACTTATTAAAAATAATAATTACAAATTTAAAAAGATACAGAAATAAATATGTAAAGGATAAAAAGTTCAGACACATATTTAACCATACGTGTTATATATAAAAGAGTCATTTAAAATAGTAAAGACGGATTGTAGGCCCTGTTATTAAATTATTTGACATAGGAATCATTAAACTTACTAATTTATCCCAGTTTAAGCATCAATAATATACTTCATAAGCACTTTTTTCATATCAAAATCTATAGAGATATGTAAAAATAAAGGAAATATTGTAATCAAAATTATTCATTAAAATTATTACACATTATCGATTATAAGACGTTATTTTCTGACCTAAAATCGTTCTCCGTCATTAATTATTTCAAAATATGGTACAGCTGAAAATAATGATACAAAAATTGTATGCTTTATAAAACATTACGGAACAAATTTAATGTATTTTATGTCACAAAAAGAATTCGTATATCATTAAAATAATATAAACTCCATTATAAATAACCCACGAAAGCTTTCAATTCAAAGAGACTAGGGAAACAGGATAAACCTAAAGGTACGTACCGCTACGCGGTCATTTTGGCGCTTAATTATTTTTTCAGCGCTCTTTGAAAAGCTACCATACTTACCTCAACGTACACAAAATGAGAAGCTTTTATCTCCCTTGTATCCGTACGGGGCGTATCTTACTTAAAAGATTACAGTGAATAATGAAAAATGTTACCCGACTTGCCCTTAACATTTAAGCAACCCCGGACTAAAGACAGCGTAATGAAGCCGGGACCTAACGAAATGTGAGAAGTGTTTTTTTTAGTTCATAATTTACAAGTATTATCGTCACGCCGTTTCACCGCGGGAGTATACAGCGAGGATAAAACTCCAACACACGTATTTTCTGAAGATGACTCACACATATCAAATAATTTGTTGCGAGGTTGGTTGGAAAAGGCTATTTCTGTTTATTACTTTTTGTAACCTCTAATTATATGTATATATAAATATATATATATATATATATATATATATATATATATATATATATATATATATATATATATATATATATATATATATATATATATATATATATATATATATATATATATATATATATATATATATATATAAATATATATATATATATATATATATATATATATATATATATATATATTTATATATACATATAATTAGAGGTTACAAAAAGTAATAAACAGAAATAGCCTTTTCCAACCAACCTCGCAACAAATTATTTGATATGTGTGAGTCATCTTCAGAAAATACGTGTGTTGGAGTTTTATCCTCGCTGTATACTCCCGCGGTGAAACGGCGTGACGATAATACTTGTAAATTATGAACTAAAAAAAACACTTCTCACATTTCGTTAGGTCCCGGCTTCATTACGCTGTCTTTAGTCCGGGGTTGCTTAAATGTTAAGGGCAAGTCGGGTAACATTTTTCATTATTCACTGTAATCTTTTAAGTAAGATACGCCCCGTACGGATACAAGGGAGATAAAAGCTTCTCATTTTGTGTACGTTGAGGTAAGTATGGTAGCTTTTCAAAGAGCGCTGAAAAAATAATTAAGCGCCAAAATGACCGCGTAGCGGTACGTACCTTTAGGTTTATCCTGTTTCCCTAGTCTCTTTGAATTGAAAGCTTTCGTGGGTTATTTATAATGGAGTTTATATTATTTTAATGATATACGAATTCTTTTTGTGACATAAAATACATTAAATTTGTTCCGTAATGTTTTATAAAGCATACAATTTTTGTATCATTATTTTCAGCTGTACCATATTTTGAAATAATTAATGACGGAGAACGATTTTAGGTCAGAAAATAACGTCTTATAATCGATAATGTGTAATAATTTTAATGAATAATTTTGATTACAATATTTCCTTTATTTTTACATATCTCTATAGATTTTGATATGAAAAAAGTGCTTATGAAGTATATTATTGATGCTTAAACTGGGATAAATTAGTAAGTTTAATGATTCCTATGTCAAATAATTTAATAACAGGGCCTACAATCCGTCTTTACTATTTTAAATGACTCTTTTATATATAACACGTATGGTTAAATATGTGTCTGAACTTTTTATCCTTTACATATTTATTTCTGTATCTTTTTAAATTTGTAATTATTATTTTTAATAAGTATTTTTACTGTTTGTTCCAAAATATTAGAGTTATAATCACTAATATCAGTATTTATTTTGACCCAATGGTGCATAGAGCACTGCATTATACTGACGCTTTGTTATCTTGATAATTACTTACGTACAGGCAAGGTCATTAATATTGCGCTTCGGGTACCAGTTCTGAGTAATTAGAGTGAAAATCACTAATATTTATTTTGACCCTGCTTCACCTGTGGATCGAACCCGGGACCCTTAGCACGGTAGCTAAATGCACATAATTACATTATCTTCAGTATAAATACGATGTTTTAAGGAAATCAATTGTTTTTATACTTTGCAATTTTTCAAATGTAAATAAACTTCCCACAGACAAGACTCAAACACACAGTAAGAAGGATAGGGAAGGTTTATGTGAAAAATACATCACAAACACCCATACCAATTGAAAATAAATCTTTCTTAAATTCATTTTGCAACTGTTGGAAATCGAACCCGTGACGGTAATTTCGCAGTCGAGTGTATACTTAAATATGCCACGGTGCCTGTCACTAATTTGGCAATATAAAATAATATATACATGTACGTACGTACTTTAAATGTTTTCTTTTAATATTTAATCATTTATATCTTTCTCGCTAATAAAGTGAAAATTCAATAATAATTTAAAGAAGATTATTGGTTCAATATCGAGAGGCTGATAGAGGGCTTAGAGCAAAGAGGATTGTAGGATTTCATTTCCCATAAATTTACAACTAGGAAGAAGATAATCCCCTGCTGCGGAGTGGATAGTATATTTACGGAGACACTTGACAATGTGTAATGGTGATTTACTCCAAAGATTCACTCATGGTTGGTGAAAATTATACAAATCTGCATTGTCAAAAGCTTTATTGATTTATTTAGTTATTTTTCATAATACACCTCATTGCAAATTACTAAATAACTAACTAAGTTACGTACCATCACGCTGATATCCGCAGGGGTAGGCAGAGGGAATAGAACACCATACTAATCTGTCTTTGAAACTATTTTCACCTCTTTCATATTCACGCATCTCCTCATACATACCCACCGATTATTCCGACTCTTGACCTGACCGCTTTCAAGTATTTGAAATACTTGATCATGCCTAATTTTCCTCGTCTTCGTCTGCTTACATTACCAACCACATTATCCACATAACTTTGTTTTACTTTTTTTCTTCACTCATCAATTTTTAGTTTTTTATCTTTTCTTTTAATCCTCATCCCCTCATTAATCTTCTGTATCAAAATTACCTTTACATGTCATGTTCTTTTTAGTACTGTTGAAATTAAATTCATTTGTACAAAAGTACATAATGAATTTAATTTCAACAGTCCTGTCTCTCTTTATTTACTATTTTTAATTTGAGTAAATACCACTGTTTCTTAAAATCTATCGCAAAACGTGTTTTGATGCATTACTAAGTAAAACACAAATTAAAAATTAATAGGTTTTACCACAAAGTGACTCCCGAATCAATTATTGAAATTAATTTTCTGTCTCACAATTTTCTGTAAGTACATGCCATATTCCTCTTTCTCTTTTTTCTTTTCTTTTTATTTATTAGAAAACTAACAGAACATTTACAAAAGTAACAAAAGATGACAAAAAAAATTAAAGTTCAAATTCCAATAAGAGGTTTTTGTTTTAAAATAATCTTTTATTAAACTGTCGTGTAAATAAGTTAAACTATATAATATTACAACTTACATTTCTTGATCAAATAGACATCATCAATATTTCCCTAAAACGTTTTAAAAGAAATTGTGCCTATTTGATTAGGCATTTCATTGAATTTATCCATACCCATTGATACAATGTACTGTTAAAAATTTATATTCAGGCCATACTGCTTGATTGATTCTATCGTTTCCAAATATCGAAAGACAGACATTGGCATTTCTTTAATTAGAATTTCCACTTATCAGCCCAGAAGCTGCGTAACAACCGATTTGTCAAGAAAAGGCCGATTGTTCGACTCGTGTAATTAATTATAACAAGTCGAGTCAATTTAATTATCTGCCATCAATTAATTAAACTCTGCCTGATGACCGACATCCATCTTTTGAATTACATCACAGCGATTTGGTCATCCAGGACTCTCCATATGGCCGGGCTCCAACTATCTCGAAAGAATCTGAAGTTTGCGGATTTGGTTCGGTAGCTGGTAGGCGGAGGATTTATCAGAGGGTTGTTTTGGATTTTAAAAGGGATTCCAGTTTATTTATGGGTCTAAGGGTTGCGTGTTTGATCCGTCTTGTCCCGATTAATATTCATTGCTCCGTGACGAACGATAATTCGTACGGCGTGTTAGCTATTCAACCAGCAACACATACATATGAATTTAACCAGTGTTAAAATGGAAATTATTTGAATACTACATACAAATTTCTTGTTCTTTTTATGTTCATATTATAATTAAAATAAAATTGTAAAGTAACAACATTTTTAAACAAATCCGAATCATTACATTAAGCGACGTAAGAATTAAATTATATTCTATATTTGTATGTATACGAGTTATTTTTAGTGGTTTGTTTGTCACTCAAACCAGCTTATGACAGATTATGAGACCTGTAAGTACCCAGGCTTCCATATTTTCCTTCATCTGTGTTGAGAAGTCAAAAATGTAAAAAACTGTTAATGTTTGCTTAATATCTTCAATCTCCTTCAGTCACCGATTACTTAGAAATTTTCACACTAATTTACATTTAACTGGTGTTTTTTACCTGTAACAGATAAAACATGTTTTTTTCCGAAATGGAAGCGCCTTTCTCAAACTGAATAGCAATCTGTTAAACTTAATAACAGCACACGCAAAACTAAAAAAAAATATTGGCGAACAGCGTGCTTTTGCAGTCTTTCCGTTTTTCACAATTCGAACATCATTTTACCGCATATTCGTCAGAGAGACCGCATTTTGACTGCATTCACTCTACTTTCATCCTTCTTTTGCCAACTTTATGCACTAGATTTGGTACCAGAACATAATCAGAAACAATAATAAAAAAACAACATTAATTAATTCGGCAGTCACCTTGTTTTAAAATCTATATATTTTATGTTTTACTTAGTAAATGCAACTATTAGTTGTTTTTATTAAGGTGATAGTGGTATTTACTAGGTGAAACTTAAATTTTTAAAAAAAAAACATTTCAGCAATTATCGCAAAACATTATATTTCTGATTTTTTCAACCATTTACTTTGTACTTTCAAAGTAGATGCAGATGATTGAACATCAATAACACGATTTAATACTAGCTATTATCTAGTGCAGTCCCTAGAGTTGTATTCCAAAGTTACTCCCTAAATGCAGTCCAGCGCAGTTCAAACAAACATAATTAACAGTATCTTACTTAAAAGATTACAGTGAATAATGAAAAATGTTACCCGACTTGCCCTTAACATTTAAGCAACCCCGGACTAAAGACAGCGTAATGAAGCCGGGACCTAACGAAATGTGAGAAGTGTTTTTTTTAGTTCATAATTTACAAGTATTATCGTCACGCCGTTTCACCGCGGGAGTATACAGCGAGGATAAAACTCCAACACACGTATTTTCTGAAGATGACTCACACATATCAAATAATTTGTTGCGAGGTTGGTTGGAAAAGGCTATTTCTGTTTATTACTTTTTGTAACCTCTAATTATATGTATATATAAATATATATATATATATATATATATATATATATATATATATATATTATATATATATATATATATATATATATATATATATATATATATATATATATATATATATATATATATATATATATATATATATATATATGTATATACATATATAAACTTCTTAAGTTCTGACCAATAGATGTCTCTAGTGAAGTTCTAGTGATTCAGGAACAAGGTTTCTAAATTGGTTCATATATATATATAGAACTTCGAAGAATTTGAGTAGTGTGGAGGTTAATAATGGGTAGAATTGGTGAATGTTACACGTGTGTAAGGTGATCACTTAAACCAGCTTATGACGGTCATTAGCCCCGTGAATGCCCAGACTTCCATATTCTTCTTCATCTTCGATGAGATGTCAAAAAATAATATGAAATTAACTCCTGTAATTGGAGATAATCCAGATTTTGTGAATTAGTATTTGGTAACACTCAAAATGTTATATTTGGCTTGTTTAATGTATATCCTTTAATTGATTTGTTTTACATATGTTGCTGTTGTTAACCCAAAAAACAAAAAAATAAAGTTGGTATTGTGGTCAAGTAAGGAGTCGGTTAATCGATGGGAACGTATGAGGAGATGCATGATTGTGAAAGAGGCGAATATAACTTGCAAAGACAGATTAGTGGCGTTCTATTACCTCTGCCTACCCTTGCAGTAAGCAGCATGCTGATTAGTTAGATAGTTAATTAGTTATATTTCAATAAATATTAGGGACTAGTATGTGAAACTATTATAATTTAATTTTATTTATAACCGTGGAATAATAAACTCTACCAAGCTCTGATCGTGCCTTGTTTTAAATAAAATCTCGATGGTTATGGCTATTTACAGGAAATATAATGGGTGTAGCTTATTTTAGAAAAATGAATTCAATCCATAAAGCTTTCGTGAATCCCTGCGGTGGATTACAAATAATTAATCGTGGAATAAACACAGATTACAAGGGAAAAAGGGGGTAATTTGTTAGGGGAAGGGGGTAGATTGCTATGTCGTTCAGATACCTAGACTGGGTAAGGGTGTTTTCAATTGTGAAACGGAATTTCGTAAGCCTTATCACATAAGGTAGGTAATTATTTTCATTAATTGATTCAACAGTTACTTTATGGTAATATCTATACATTTTAAATTAAAATTTTACGTGGTTTATACCACTTTTTCTTATAATCTATTGTGATACGTGTTTTGGTGCATTCGGCGTCATTTTTATACGTTGTTAAAAAATAACGCGGAATGCATCGAAACACGCGTCACAAAATCTATAAAGAAATGGTTGTATTTCATTAGTAAAATTTAAAGTGAAAAAACGTAATTATTATGCTGTGTTTGGTAAATATTTTTTTTCGAACTCTTGAAAGCAAGATTTCAGATTGGAAGTTTTATTTTTTAATATGCGTTTGTAATAAATAATTAGATGAAATAAATAATGCCAGTCAAATTCTGTGTGCTTAAAATCGATGCCATCCAAAAGGATAATAATCAATATTTTTTTAAACCCAGCAATATGACAATTGTTTATGATGAAACTGCATTAATAACTCTAATAATGAATTTAAGTAAATGTGAATCTTGTTCAAAGCATAAAAATAACAAAAATCAATTTTTTAAATATTTTAAAGTTATATGTTTTATGTATCAGTGACTGGCGTTTTAAACTGTCAGGTGAAAAAAGATTTTTTCATAAACAGCCTTCTTGGCCGCAATTGCAACGCCATCTGTAGAAAGTAACAGCAATACACCCAAATATGTAAATATAAAATAACGTAAATATGGAAAACAAAGAGGAGTAAAATGACGGGTTAAAATCATGCTTATTCTTTAATAAGTGAAATAAGATAATAATAGTCACTTAAACAACCGCTAAAAATATGTTGGCTTGGCCATGTACTCCGCACGCCTCCTGAGAGCCTAAATCAAGCTTGCCTCTTTTACAAGGCATCAGGTTCGCGCCGCCCAGGACGACCACTGCTGACAATTCGTCGGCAGTTCTCGTCAGAACTTCGGGACATGGATCTGACTTGGGAGGTTGCAAAGGAGCTGGCAGCTGACAGAAAAGCCTGGAGATAGTTCGTGGACTCCATATGCTCCACCTAGGAGGCGGATATGGTTTAATTAAATTTAATTAACTAAAAATATTTTGCAGAGAGTAATTTCCTTTGTCGTTTTTTGGTCATCAGTGCTGGAATTATCTTTCTCATAAAAATATTACATGAAATAAAGTGGTTATGTTTTTCTCCTTCCCCAATCTTAGATTATGATATTTGCTTAAAACGCTGCGCACGAACTTTCTCGATTGTCTCATTGACCCACTTGGACAGTGAAAATTTCGTTACGTTTTATTTTGTAAGTTTGAAAATAAAAATGTTTATTACATGTTCCGTTCTTATTGAATTGGTTTATTTATTCGTGTAAATAAATAAAACATCATCATATACATATTTAAAAAAAAATGTAATTGCATTTATTATTTACCTTGCCTATTATGTACAAGGTCTACAGATATTTTATTTATTGTTTCGGCATTTACTTTGTGGTAAGACACGTTAAAATTATTAAAGAAAAAAGTTGTTTTTTTACCACTTGAGTTTATTTATGATCACTTGTTTCAGAAGCTAAGCTTCCATCTTCAAGTCAAAATGTAAACTAAAACATAATTAATAAAAAACTGTTATATAAATAAGGAGAGGAATAAGTTAGGGGAAGGGGGGGTTAGTCAAGGGGGTGGAGTTTGAAAATAAAGGAAAAATGGAATGCAAAGGTGAATAATTTTAAACCAATATGCTGTTTTTAAAATTATTATTAGAATTTAGGTTTTTTTGGATTTCTAAATTTTCTGAATAATTCATAATTTGGCCATTATGTGTAATTATTTTATTTTATGAGAGTGGAATGAGTGATTTGTATCTATAACGTGATTTGCAAGATCCGAAAATTAATTACTAACAAGACCGCTACGATGTTTTTTAATTCTAATCTTTAAATTTCTTGCAGTTTGGCCTATATACCTTAAAAACTAATTAATTCGGTAATTTGGTTACCTCAGTAACCAAAATTTAGACTATATACTTTTACATTGTATTTAATTAATGTAGATCGAATAGTTTATTTTATATTTTCCTTAATATCAGTAAATTATTGTTATTGTTTTTTGCTCCTATTTCTTCTTATATGCTTAATTTATTTTAATTAAAATGTATTTTGTTTGTTAAAGCTAAATATCTAGTGGAGGTTTATAAAAATATATCGTTCACCTTAAAAAATACCTAGTCTTTCCATTAAATCCCGTTGATAGCGAGATATTTAAAACGAAGATAAAGAAGTTCACTGCTACTTAAATAAAATAACTACATTTTTTTCAAGCTACTTTCTATACTATTCTATATTTTATAATTTTTTCAACGGTATAATGTACTTAAGTAAACAAAAACAGAAGTAAAGAAAATTCATCTCACCAATAGATGTCTCTAGTGATTCAAGAACAAAGTTTCAAAATTGGTTAATATATATAGAACTTCCAAGAATTTGAGTAGTGTGGTTGTCAATAATGGGTAGAATTAGTGAATGTTACACGTGTGTAAAGTGATTACTTAAACCAGCCGATGACGGTCGTCAGCCCCGTAAATGCCCAGACTTCTATATTCTTCTTCATCTTTGATGAGATGTCAAAAAATAATATGAAGTTAAGAAGCGCTGGAAGAGATATTTCAAATACTTTGTACTCGAATAATATTTTCATTGATTTTCCTCAAAACAATAATGGGTAGAATTAGTGAATGTTACACGTGTGTAAAGTGATCACTTAAACCAGCCGATGACGGTCGTCAGCCCCGTAAATGCCCAGACTTCTATATTCTTCTTCATCTTTGATGAGATGTCAAAAAATAATATGAAGTTAAGAAGCGCTGGAAGAGATATTTCAAATACTTTGTACTCGAATAATATTTTCATTGATTTTCCTCAAAACAAAATACGATTACATACATAAAAATGCAAGAGATAAGCATTATCGACAAAATTAAGAAATATGTGTTCAGATGGTTTGGGTATGTGAATCAAATGAGAGAAGAAAGAACGATAAAATGAATTTATTAGTCACATGTGGTTGGTTGAGAAAAACTTGGCATGATCAAGTATATCAAATACTTGAAAGAGATCAGGTCAGGAGTCGGAATAATCGGCGGGTATATATGAGGAAATACATGAATGTGGAAGAGGCGAAGATTGTTTGCGAAAAAATATTGGTGTGGCTTTCTATTCTTTCTTTTTACTCCTACAAGGAAGCGGCATGATGGTAACTTTGTTTTTTGTTGTTAATATATTACCAGTAGTTGAATGAGAACGTCCTGACGCTACTAGGACGAACTTGTTATACGAACTCAATTTAGTAATAGTTTAGTGTATAAGTTTTGGGTAAGATGCTTCATATCATTACATAAGTGAATTCATAACCTATGTAAACATATAAGTAGAATCATACAGCTAAAATCACACACGTAAGTAACTTCATTGCTAACTTGGAATCATAGAATTGTGTAAACCAATTAATGCCTTCAACGAGATAGAGAGAAGGTGGAATTTTTTACTCAATAAAGTGAAATATTTGTAATTTGAACCATAAAGTTTTTTTTTATATTTAAACAACTCAACATAAATTTAGAACAATATGGAAGTCAGAGTATTAACAGGATTTATGATCAGTCATGGGTTGGTTAAGTGATCACTTTACAAACGTGCAACATTCACCATTCTAAGCATGATTGACAACCACACTACTCAATTTTTCTACATGTCATTAATCTCATGACACTGTACATGTGAGGTCACTTGAGCCGTCTTTGGCTAGACTGAGAAAGAATTTTTGTAGAAGAGATCCTTTTATTTAGATTTTAATATATGCAGGATCCTAACTGGATTATTTTACACACACTGGGAAATGCCTAAAATATGATTTTCAATTTTTATATGCAGCTCATAATTTGACCGGATAATTATATTCAAAATATTTTAACAAAACAATGTGAAGAAATCCATATATCTAAACAAGTATTTGGATACAAAATGACGTGCATAAAGAGTTGGCCCACTCATACTAGGGAATATGTTATAAAATTTATAAAATTGGACCTTGTGAAGGAACAAGATAAGTATTGAAAGGTATTGCATAAGCCGTAGGTAGATTTCAGAGCTTTTTGGACGTTAGGTAAACTCCCAAAAAGATACATTAATTATTAATCATGCTTATTGTACATATACAATGTCTATAAATCATTAAGTGGATTTTGTATTTTTGTTTCTTCTAGCTAATTTATTTATTTTATTTTTAATCTGTGTTGAGAACAGAGTGGATATTCTAAAATGAGGTAATCTGGGACTTCTCAGCATTTGTTCACTGCTGGAAGGAAACCACGTAAAACTCCTCAGGAGAAGCCGGATTGTTGACTATCGTCAACAGACTTTCCGTTCCACTAGAATTCCGTTCAGAATTTTGTGTCCTAGCTTGGTGTATGGTACCAATGTCCTTCACGTTTTACTTATTATAGTTAAGTTATGACCCCGTCATTAAACTATTATAATAAATTTAAAACCATTGAATTGTTTTAACAAATTCAAATAAATCAAAAGGCTTAAATTTACTTCTAAACATTACACCAACAGATTGTCATAATTAAAAATAAAACATATGTTGTAGAAGACCAGAACGATATTTGTTCAAGGTAATAATCCCTCAGAAGGTTTAGAGTAAAGAGAAAGGACGAGATGATATAATGTAATGTGACGCAAACAAATTTCCTTTTAAGGGTGAATAAATAAATAAGAAAATGAAACGAGAAAACAAAGTAACTTAAAATAGATACAAAACACTAAAGTAATTTAAAGAACAAAGAGATTTTTATTATTATTTGTAAATTTAGTAAGTAAAAAAGTTAATGTGTACACAATGTTACTTCATGGTATGATTCTCATATGTATATATTTATAAATATATATATATATATATATATATATATATATATATATATATATATATATATATATATATATATATATATATATATATATATATATATATATATATATATATATATATATATATATATATATATATATATATATATATATATATATATATATATATATATATATATATATATATATATATATATATATATATATATATATATATATATATATATATATATATATATATATATATATATATATATATATATATATATATATATATATATATATATATATATATATATATATATATATATATATATATATATATATATATATATATATATATATATATATATATATATATATATATATATATATATATATATATATATATATATATATATATATATATATATATATATATATATATATATATATATATATATATATATATATATATATATATATATATATATATATATATATATATATATATATATATATATATATATATATATATATATATATATATATATATATATATATATATATATATATATATATATATATTTATATATCAGTTCCATCTGTTGAGCGTAAAACTCATGAAACACTATCATTGCGGACAGCTTGCTTCTTGATGGCTCCGTCACTTTGATTTTTATGTGTGTTTTCAGTTACCGGTCAGCTTTTAGGTATGTTCAATATAACGTGTGTATTACGTTACGTTTGCGTATTACGTTTGCTAAAAAGGAAGAAGAAGAAGAAAAAGAAAATTGTTTTAAGTTTTTTTAAGATAAAAAGACACGTTTATCTGAATGCAGAAATCTGTCAACATTTAAAAGCAATCGGTAAATCAATTAAGGATAATTAATATTTTAAACAAAAAAAAAATTATTAACACACTCCTTATCATTTATTGTTCACTTTGCGTAATACCACTTCGAAAAGATGTGTTTTTGTAGATGGAGCATAGCTTCCGAAACTAGTCGTCATTAAATAAACTCAAGTGGTAAAAAAACAAGTGTTTTTCATTTAAAATTTCATAATGTCTTACCACAAAGTGAATGCCAAAACAATAAATAAAATATGTACATTTTTATTTTTACAAATCAGGTTTTATACGTACGTTAAGGTATTAAATGAGCATTAAAATATACTATATTAATAAGTATTAGCCCCGCTTTGGTGGCGTTATTGACAACGTATTTCCTTTATCTTTAAGTCTTTGAATTCAGTCCACGTTCACAAAACCGTTTTCGGACGGAACAAAAGAAGTCTTCTTATTGGAACAACTTGATTCCGCTCTACGTACGGCAAAAGAGAGCCAAATTACCTGGGGAAGATACACCCCCGTGGCCCCAATTCTAACACAAACTAGCATCGCAACGTGGCATCGATAAAACATATTTATTTATTTTTTAAAAAACCGTTTTCTACATTAAACCCTCATAAAATAGCTAAGTGTTGCCAAAGTGTTTTTATAAAAGTACCTACTTATCTTACATATTTCACTCACTCCTTTTAACAACGTCATACATCAAAAATCGTCAATTTTCAGTTGTGCATGTTTTCGAAATGCCCGGAAAATGTACTATATCCCTGCAAAAGCAGCATATTTTAAACTTAATATTTATCCGCTACAGGGCAGAAAGTCTTGTTTTTGCATTTTGAAGAAAAAGTTGTGTTAAGTTGTTTTTTAAAATAAACTAAACATTTTTCAAATGGAGAAAAATATTTAGGTTTTACCTTAAAAGATCTGCTGCACAGTAAAAAGTTCAATAAGTGGCTTGATATTTATTTTCAATACATTTTATTACTTATATATTAATTTTAAATCAAACACAGATTTTTTGAGTCTACTAAGTTGTATTTTATTAACAAAAAACACATAAAAAAATTATATTGTGACAATTGTTTCGCCTTGTTAGGGCATTATCGTCCCTAACAAGGTGAAACAATTGTCACAATATAATTTTTTATGTGTTTTTTGTTAAAAAAATACAACTTAGTAGACTCAAAAAATCTGTGTTTGATTTAAAATTAATACATAAATTAAAATGGAGTTCTACAAATTAAACGCCAAGTCAATAAATACATTTTATTATATTTTTAAACATAAAAACAATCTCCTGAAAAATCAAGTTTTTTGATATATGAAGTTGTTGAAAGGAGTGAGCGATTCGTTTACAGCGAATTACTTTTCAAATTTTATTTTGATAACTATTTATTATCTTGAATGAAAGTGTATGCCAAAATTGGAATAAGTGGATGGACCATTTGAGGCGCAGCCGCGGTCAACATTTGAATGAAATAATCTTCAAACATTAAATTATATGGACCGTACTATCGATTCAAATGAAGATTTCAAGCATTTCTCTGAATTTTATATAAAAAAAACCGATAGCTACTAAAAAATCACCCTTTATGTGCAAATAAAAGAATTAAATATTTAACCCTGAGTTGTATTTTAATTGCCAAATTTGATTTAGTTTTAATTGTTAATAATAATCAATTTATTTTTTAACTATAAGAGGTTGTAATAACATCATGGGTTTACTTTATGGGGAGGCATTGCAACCGTTCTCCGCCAGGGTACGGCCAAGGAGGGGGGGATGGTTAGTGATGGGGAGGTCGTAGTACAATAATGGCGGCTAGTGTAATTGTAGTTTTCATTAGGCAGAGTGGTCAGAGATGTTTGTGGCGGTGACGTGTGTCACCTACACCATCTGCCATAAGCTTCGCAAACAGGGATGGAAAAAACATTTTTAGGAAAAATCGTTTAAAACCCCCATGAAACGGACTAATTAAGATATGTACGCTTAAATCGAAAGAATGTCGTAACTACTCGTAGATAACATTAGTAATATATACTATATTCAATATTTTTTTTTAATTTATACTTATGAAACCAGATACAAATTACAACATCTTCAATGCAACTCATTTGGTAATATGATTTATATTTGAAGCACTAACTTTTTGATTTTCCATTTTATAATTAAAATGTAAATTTGTTTAAAAATCACTTCAAATATTTTATTATAACTTAATTATAATGTTTACCGGTTTCGAAGATAACTGCTTCTTTACCAAGACTTAATCAGCCTTGATAAAGAAACGGTTAGCTTCGAAACCAGTAGACATTATAATCAAGTTAAAATAAAATATTTATGGTGATTTTAAAACAAAGTTACTTTATCATTATTTAATTTGTCATTATTTGATATTAAATATGTAGAGGTGGTTTCATTTCAGATTTGAATGAGTAAAACATAAGCAGAAGGATCAGTTAAAACTGGAGATATGACTAATAGGTACTTGTTAATTTTTCGGTATTTCTTTCCACCTTACTTTTAAGTTGAATTAACAAAAATATTAAAAGCTATACCTATGCAACCCGCAATCAAATTTGTGCACTGATAAGAATAATGCTTTAAGTGATTGAATTCGAAAATCGAATTGAAAACGATTTTTTTAAAATGAAATAGTTATTTAATTAATCCCCCCATATAAAATTAAAATAAAACACAGTCAGTTAAACACATATAAAACGACAATATCGTAGTGTTTTAAAAATAACGAGGTTAATCGATATCATTGAAAATAAATGGTGAACATCACACAAAGCCAAAGTTAACACTAAAGCTAGCCAAATGCTAGGTGCTTAGCCCTGGGTAGCTCAGATTTACATATTTTTTATAAGAATATTCGACAACATCTTTTTGAATAGCATATATTTTGTTATAGATATTGCCAACCCTGTTTAAGAAATCATAGTTCTCTAATCACACAGATCTTCGTTGTTCTCCAAAAGCCTTAAGCAGTTTAGGTTGTCCATCTTCCTAATTAAACGATGGGGCGTTCCTCGCCCTTATCGGCTCTAACATTTAATCACTTATTATTTTAAGTCACGTTAATACCTACTCCTTTTATCCGCCTTCATAGTGTAGTGGTTTTTGCGTTTGGCTATTATACTGGGGGTCCTAGGTTCGATTCCCAGGGAGGTCAAAATAAATATGAGTCTTGAGTTGAGATGTAAAAATGTAAAAATAAGTCCTAAATAGAGAAATCCAGATTCGTGAACTAAGATGCGAACACACCAAAAAAAATCTTGTAAATTACAAATGTTTTTACAGTCCAATATTTATTAAATATTACGCTGGACTAGTACCTAAAGCGAACGGATAGTAACCTTTCTTTCACTTGTTTAACGATCAAGATAACACTGCCTATAAACGCATATATTCATGAGTATATAGAATTTGGATTTTTTTATTTAGGTATATATTTTCAATTTATGTTATTTTTTTGTATCATATTTTGTAAATACTTCATGAGCAATCTAATTTTTCGTTATTTAATTTATTTTTAGTTAAGTTACTGTATTTATTATTTAAATTATTATGTAATTTTTATAAAAAACATCATAAATTTTTTTATTTTCATGATTTTCCATATCTTATTTTGTAAAAATGAAACATAATTCGTAGTTTCATTTTTCGTTCTTTTGTATCTTATTTTATAAATAAATCATAAGTAATTTAATTCTTCGTTTATTTTTGTATTTTTTTGTGTAAAACAATATCATTTTAAATCAAATGAAAAATATAATATTATATATAACAAATAATATTTTAAAATTTACTTTGTGCGATTCAGTTATAAATTAGCCGGGTTCACAATTCATGGTATTTTATTCTTCGAAGCGTGCAGGAGAGAAACGGATGTAGAAATAAAAAAATAAAATGAAATGTCACAGTCGTATGTTCTAATAATTCTGTAACGTTTGATTTATGTAACAGGGATGCAGAAATGTGCAGTTAAGGGAGAATACGTGGAGAATAATAAAAAAAAGAAATTTATTGCGGTGTGCTGTTTGTGGAGGATTTAGATAGTAATATTGTAAAGATCTTTTTAGTTCTTATTTGCTTCAAGATTTATAAAAATAAAGGTCTAAATATATTACACACATGCAATAGAGTACTTAATTTAGATCACATAGAAATATTAGAAATTAAAAAGGCAATTGATCAAAATTTACAAAGTCCATTTCTAAAAGTCCGTTATAAAATATGTTTCCAATCATTCATCATCCCTGATCCCTCCAAGCCTCTCTGTCTAAACATCAAAATATTTTGACTTTTGTTAAGTAGATAGTATTTAAGTATTAATCAGTCTTAATAAAGAACCGGTTAGCTTCGATACCGGTAGAAGTTATAATTTAGTTAAAATAAAATCTTTATAGTGATTTTAAAACAAAGTTACATTTGAATTGAACATAAGATTGAGATTGAGTTGTTGTCATGGATGGCGAAGATTGTTTGCAAAGGAAGATTGGTGTAACGTTCTATTCCTTCTATCTACCCCTGCGAGGAAGCGGTATGATTAGTTGGTTATTTAATTTTTTGCCATTTTTATGAATAAAAAATGGATTTATAAATTGCCTGAATATATTTTATTTAAACTACATGTTCTTGTCTTTTTTATATATATAATACGGTGTTTTACGTAATTTTTATAACATTAGTTACTTTGGTATTACATTACACAGTAGCAAGTGATGTGACTCCGTTTGGATACCAGTCACAAAATGTATCAGTAGCGAAATTACAACCAAGACTTATTTGTTGAATAAATAAATATAATAGGTAGGTGTGGGGTTAAAGCTACTCACGTCTAAGAAATATTTCTCCTAGACCTTCTACAAATCATTCAACCTTATATCTTGTATGATAAGGGTTGATTTCTGGAGGCTTTCATAACAACTTCCTACCGATACTCCGCTTATACAATTCTCAGTTTTCTTAATAATTCTTAAGAACTCTCTCTCTCGGCTGTTTCCTGCACGCGAGCCTCCGACGGAAATTTACCCTTAACCCTTCTTTACAAGAAGAAATCTTTATGAATCTCTTGATATCTGTATCAAGGGTACAGAAATTTCATCAGTTACTCATTTTATTTACAAAATCAAGGTATTTTCGAGTAATATATCACTTAAAAATGAAGCCTATCTATAAAACTGATCGTTTCTCTCGAGAACGAGAAATAAATCTGAAATATACTGTATTATAAAACATCAACATTGCTTTCTCCATTTTTATTTTATTTGACCAGTGAGGGTTTCGTTGTTATCAACATCACCAATATCATATCTGAAACTTACAAAAGATGAAACCCTATCACTGGTCGAATAAAATGAGTGTGGAAAAAGCTGTATAGTTGTTTTATTTTATATAAAATGCAGTTCCACCAGGCAGTACAAAACGTAAATCTGAAAAAAAAAATAATAGAAAAATCTGAAGTCAAAATAATTTTAAAACGTATCATAAACTAGCTGTACTTCATCATATTTTTCGTAAAATGGAAAAAAAAATTAAAACACGCGCGTATTTGAATGCAACATAATGCCAAAATTTCACAGCAACTGGTGAATAAATTTTAAAGATTTTGAACAAGGAATACTTACATTTTCAGAAGTAAATATACAATTACAAAAACACGTGTCTTCAAGTACAACATAATACTAGAATTTTAAAGAAATCGTTGAATAATATTTGGAGATTTAATATTTCGTACAAACGGAGACTTGTATACACATACAAAAATACGCGCTTTCAAATGCAACTATACACCAAAATTACAAAGCAATCGTAAACAACTTTGGGTTTTTAAGATTTTAAATTTAAGAAAATATAAATATTCCAAAATACGCGCTTATTCAACTACAACGTTTTGCCAAAATTTCAAAGCAATAGTCGAATAACTATTAAAGATTTCAGGTTTCAAACTTATAAACATTTACATATTAAAAAATACACACATATACCTACAAATACAACGTTTTGCCGAAACTTCAAAGCAATCGTTGAATTGCTTTTGGAGATAAAGATTTCAAACTAATATTCATTTACATATTTAAAAAAACACGCATATTCAAATACAACGTTGTATCAAAATTTCAAAGTAAACGATGAATTACTTTAGGAGATTTAAGATATTCTAACAAATGTATATTTACATATTCAAAAATACGCACATATTCCAATGCAACGTTGTACTAAAATTTCAAAGGAATTGTTGAATAACTGTTGAAAATTAAGATTTCAAACTAATATTCATTTACATATTCAAAAAAAATGCACATATTCTAATGCAACGTTGTACTAAAATTTCAAAGCAATCGTTGAATAAGTTTACGAGATTGAAGATTTTAAACTAATATACATTTACACATAAAAAAATCCACGCATATTCAAATACAACGTTTTGGCTAAATTTCAACGCAATCGTTGAATAACTTTACGAGGCTGAAGATTTGAAAAAAACTAACAATTACATTTTTATTTAAATAGTAAGAGAAGAATTTTTACATGGTTTATTGTATGTTAGCACATACTCGTATAAACTTTGATATAGTACTACATTTTTTTATCTCTAACATTCATTGGATTTGTTTGTAGATAAATGTACGCGCGTGTCTGCGAACGGGGAGCAGAGCAGAAGATGGAAGGAAATAATAGATAAATTATTTTCTAACCGCATTTCTCTCACGCGTTTTCCTCGAATAATCCAATAAGTTTGGAGATATTGGCCCGGAGAAAAATACTCTGTAATGTACGCTAAAGTTTAATCCATTTACGAAAACGCACGAAAGAAAAATGGCCCCCAGTCACTCACGTCCTGGTTAAGTTTTATAAATTTATTTTATTTTATTGTTCTCCGTTGATATAGTAAAATATTTAAATGGACTCCAAGAGAAATATTGAGACGAGAAAAGAACAAAGAACTATATTTAACGCACATACATGAGTGAGTGAGTGAGTGTGTGTGTGTGTGTGTGTGTGTGTGTGTGTGTGTGTGTGTGTGTGTGTGTGTGTGTGTGTGTGTGTGTGTGTGCGTGTGTGTGCGTGTGTGTGCGTGTGTGTGCGTGTGTGTGCGTGTGTGTGCGTGTGTGTGCGTGTGTGTGCGTGTGTGTGCGTGTGTGTGCGTGTGTGTGCGTGTGTGTGCGTGTGTGTGCGTGTGTGTGCGTGTGTGTGCGTGTGTGTGCGTGTGTGTGCGTGTGTGTGCGTGTGTGTGCGTGTGTGTGCGTGTGTGTGCGTGTGTGTGTGTGTGTTGGTTATAAATTGACATGTCAACAATGACAAAGAAGAAAATGAGTGTCTGGGTTTTCACAGGACTTACAACCAGTCATAGCCTGGTTTGGGTGATCTCTTTATATACGTGTTACATTCATAATTGATATCCACATTATTTAATGTAACACGTGTATGAAGTAATCACTTAAACCAGCCGGCCGACCACAACGGGTAGCAAGCCTTGTAAATACCCTTGTTAATTCCGAACAAAAACAGCTTAGACCTTTTTAGAGAGGCCTAGCATAACTAGAAGATTTTTATAAACAAAATATCATGTTAACTCGAATAAAATATTTTTTAAGCAAAAATATTTATGTATTTAAAAATCAATGTAATACTTCTTTGTAACGATTTTAAACAAGTATTAAAATAATATTAGTTAAAGGGCTATAATACTTATTTATTTACGAATCATTTATTAAATTCCTAGAAAATATTTTAAATAAATAAATGGTAAATTAAAATGAATAGTATGTTATAGGAGCAAGTTATTAATTATAATATCGTATCATCGTGTAAGGGTCGAAGAACTTATTTATTCATATCATCCCAGCAAAAGTCCAAAATAATTTCAAACCCATTACGAAGGTAATATTCCAGGTACTCGATGTTTTCATAATAATATTTAAGTAAATTCTGCCCCGCGTAGGAAACTAAACAAAGTAAAACACCCTTTAAGCCTTTATATTATAGTTCATTTGATATTGAGAATTCCTGAAAATATAGGATTTCATTCAAAATTTACCTCTTTGACGTACAGGATATATGGCCTTTGAATATTTTTCCTACTTAATAAAGGTACAAGTCACATATTACGCAACTGAGTCCGCTTTGGGTGGCGATATTTATACGATTTTGCTCCTTCCACCACCATCCTGAAACTATATTTCAGATTAATAAAAATTGCTCGACCCGACCTGAAAGCAGTTTGTAATATTTTCTATTTCGACACTGTTATTGCCAGAAGGGTGAGATCGCATCGAAGGCGTGGAAAATCGGGGTTTAAAATGAAATATTGCATAATTTAACAAGCTTTAAACAGTTTTTTCGGTTCTTGCAAATTGCAAAAGTGAACTAGTAATAAATTCTTGACTTTTGAGCTTTTTCAAATATTGAAATAATCAAACAAGACATAAAATCATTGAAATTTTCATGAAAACAAAAATGTTCTCTTAACTTTATCCACTGCAAAGATTATAATAATGAAAAAAAATAGAGTATTGACAATATTTTGAGAGTGACCAAATCTTTGTTCTCAAATCTAGGTTTGTACATTTAGGAGTTATTTAATTTGATATATTCATGTAAATATTCATGACGAAAAAAATGAAAGTCTGGGCATTTATAGGACTGATGATAAAACATCATGACTGTTAAAATTATAAGTTCAATAAAATTTTTAAATCATGTTTTCAAAGCGTCTCCCAGTATGTAAAATAATTCAGAAAGAATCTAACAAACATTTCACTCACTCAAACTTACTCAACTCAAATATAGATGGTTCCGTGAACTCACATGTGAAAGGAGGTGTCAACTGGAAGATGAATATAACATCCAAAATTCGAGATTAAAAATTTTAGTGTGGCTTTCAGTTATGGTTGGAATGGTGAATATTACACGTGTATAAAGTGATCACTTAAACCAGTTTATGTCAGATCCCAGAACTCCATATTACTCTTCATTTATGTTGAAATAGATTATGTTAACTTGTTATGCTTTTTGTAATATTTTTTGGCAGCCTTTTGTTAGTAGGAATGATTGTACTAAATCTTCAGCAAAATTAAGCGTAAGGGGTACTTACTTTTCTACAATTTCACAATATACCCAGCGGGCAGAATTATTTTACAAAAAGGGTGGATTTTATTGATATTTTGTAAATTTATCGTAATAGTCGATTTGTGATTGCCGGGAGTACTAAAAAGTAATAGGTTTCCGAAAAAAGGACACTAAAAATACCTTTAACTTACAGCGCTGTGTCCGCGAGCGACTATATATTCGGCATTACTCGGTCTGTAACGGGGATTTTTCCGATTTCCATAAAGATTTTGATTCGTAACGTTCATCGGAAGGCTGTAAAACGGTTTTTCATGGCCAAACTGCCGATGTGACGTCCACAATTCCACATTTACATATTTCGAGCGGTTCCGCAAGATACGTGTTGTATTTGTTCCGGTGTTTCGAATAACGTGTCAACCTAAATCTTTGCACGAATATCGCGTTTGTTGGCTACAAGGTGCTCGTAAATACAACAAATTATGCAAAAAGTGACTTAAAATACGGATATCTGATAAGGACGACAAATAACTAGGTTATTACATGTTTTTTATAAGTGAATATTAATATGTTTTTATTGACATCTCAACATAGACGGAGAATAATATGGAAATCAGAACGTTTACTTCAACAGGACATTTACAGAATATCTTGATAAAATAGCTTCTAAGCAAAGACCTACACAAAACAGTCGAATAAAACATCCGTACAAAGATTATCAGATTTAAATTGATGTATTTTAAATAAAAATTACGATTCAGAAATAAATATTAAAAAAATATAAATATTAAATATTTTTGTGTTGCGTTTAAAAAAAATAATATTTGTGTTAAAATTATTTATATATACACAAATCTAAGGATAAACAAAAATCCAAAATTGCATTATGTTTAAAAGTTTAAAAATATATGGTGAGATGAATGAATGTATGAAGATGAAAAGAGTTTAGAGATTTGTTACTGAAAAATTAAATTAATTTTGAAATCTCAACATAGATGAAGAAGAATATTGAAGTCTGGGTATTTACAGGGCTAACGAACGTCATAGGTAGGTTTAAGTGATCACTTTCACACGTGTAACATTTACCAATTCTACCCATGATAGACAACTACAATACTCATTTTTTTTAAACTTCTAGATATATTGATCAAATTCGTAACACAGTATGCAAGAGTTCTCAAGATACGTCTATGTTGGGATGAGGAAAGCTTTTATAAAGCGGAAACTCTTTCATTTGTATGTTAGGTCCGAATCCTGGATTATATTCCTAAAAATATAAATATATTGATCACAGTGAAAAAAACCCTTTTACATTTTAGTAAGATGTTTTATTTTTCTATAAAAGTTGTAATTCTTGCTGAAAATTGAATCACAAATGACTCAGCTAAATTAAAATATTGCTCAACATCAAACAGTTGTGAAATAATCAAAATTATTGCACTACTTGAAATATTATTTGATTTTGTAATGTTTTCCCAACTTATTTTGCGTTTTTGTGACTTTAATAAAGTTTTCACATTTAATTGGCCAACAGATTGCGTGTCGTTTGATAGGGTAGTTCCTCCCCCCGGCCGATTCAAGGGTCGTGGATTCGAGGCGGTCAAATGACGTTGCATTTATTCCTTCACGTAAAACTATTTCATATTAACCGTTTCATGTCCAAATGCTGATAAGAGCTTATTTTGTATTTGGAATTTATGCAGTAATTTTAGTGGCCCCAATATAAACATTCTATATTATTTATTTATTTATTTATTTATTGGAAAACCAACAGAATATTTAGAAAAAATAACAAAATATAATAAAATAATAAAAAATCCAAATATAGGTTTTTACTTAAAAGTAATTAAAAAACTGTCATATACGCAATTATAACTATATGATACTAAAACTTACATTTCTTTATCAAATAATCAAATAGTCAAATAGACATCAACAAAATTTCTCTTTATGATTTCGTTTTAAAGGAAACATTATTGATGTCTATTTTTACTAAGCATTACATTGTGCATACTACAGGCTTGATTTAAAAATGAATTTCGGTAGGACTTGGTTTGCATTTTACCGTACACAAACAATCAAATATGTTTATTGCAATAAGTTTTTTGAGTATCAGAAAACACGTTAAAAAAACACTTTTTTTGACTTCCATATTCTTTTGAAAATTGTGAAAATTGTGGATAAAAAAATAAACAAACACTGGCTGGAAGAATCTTGAGAGATGTAGAATATTATAAATTGATTTTGAATTAACTTTGTGGACAACATTATGATATTAATATAAACAAGACTCGTTTTGAGAACATTTGTGGTTCTTGAAACTAGTTGTGTTTACGTCAATCATCCCAAAAAATAGTATTATATAAGTATTTTATTTTTATATTGAAAGATAAAAAAGAAAAAATTCAATGTCAATTCAAAAAAGTCATGACACTAAATAAGGTGTTGAAAACTTCAGTAATATAATAGTCGAATTCTTCTTATGAAGCATAAATTTATTACCATATTTGTTCATAACATAAAAAACAACTATTCAAAAAATACAAAAATGGTTTGCATGCATTTTTAGATCCGTAAAAAAATTCTTAAAAAATTTATCTCAAAATTTCTGTTTGTTCTGGATATCTGATATAGATATTTCCTTTTAGGAACCGTTTATTTTCTCATTTTATGCCTTTTTTTGTGCTTTGTACCACACAATCAGGATGAGAGATCCTAAATATGTAGATTGCATGCCTCACATAACACGGTGGATGGTGGGGTTGTTTAAACTTTCACGTATTACGTCACCACCCTCAAATTACCACGTGTTATGTATAAATAAGATTAAGTGTACTCTTTCGACTCTAAAACAGTTCTATTTTTTTACGGAGCATATGAAAATGTTAAAATATACTTTTTCACAAAACAATCAATTTTGGATGAGATTTTAAAGTGTATGATCAGTTTATATAAAAATTTTGGGCATATTTTTGAGAAATTAATAAATAAAGGAAAAACAAAGATTATTAAGTAAATATTAATCATAATCTCTAAAATAATTAACCTTATTAAAAAGCATTTTAACTGCGATTTTTGTACATGATTGTTTCCTTGTTTCTTGATCAAAATAACACTTGACACTGGCAATAACTGAGTGACAAATAAAATACTTTAAGTTTAAAAAATGCTAAATAACGTACTAAGATGCCTTCTTTCAATTATTATTAAACACCGTTCAAGCCAATGTAAATTAACCATTTAATATATAACAATTAAACACATTACAACACAACGTAGAAATTCATAAACCAATATTAGTATGTAAAGTCATAAACTTCAATATTTTTAGAAAGAAAAGAAATTCACTAATAAAATAAATATTAAAATACATTGATCAACATATTGCAGTAGATTCAAATTTATAAAAAATTTAAATAATAAAAATAAAAACCTATTGAAGTTCGTTGTTAAGTTTAAACAAAGGATAAAAAGCACAGATTCTTGCTGTTTTGTCATGTCGAAATCAATTGAATTTGCTGGTCGTAAACCCCTACTAGGCGGTATTATTATATGCTTTAAAAGGTGACCACATCGCATGTGACCGGTTGTGATCCAGATCAGGACCGTAATGGAGAATTGAGGCCGTTCCAGAACCGCTTTGGACATTTATCGTCAACGTAAATTACGATCAAAGTCAGTTCACGTTACTCTAAATACGTATTTAATCGAATAACACACGTATTCATGAAATAACGTACCCTCACAGCAGGACGTTCAAGAGAATGTATTTTGGTTTCGTCGAAGTATGATTGATTTACGAGGGGTGAAAATTGACAAAACTGATTTAATTTTGTGACAAAACATAAATTAATAATTCTTTTGGCATTGGATTATTTATCCTTTGTACGATATTTAGAATAACATTCATATTAATGGTGTCTCAATATGACGTGAAGCATCCATCGTTTTGTTAGATGTGATATAAAAATTCAGAATGTTTAATTGGAGTAAGCTGTATAAACTCGTATGTACTTTCACAAATTCTCAACATTTGGCATAATCGTATGCCCAAAACCAAAATCTATTAAAATTATAACTAATAATTTTCAACAAGGGGCAAAATGGTGAACGTTACACAAGCGTATAAATTGATCACTCAAGCCAGTCAAATATCAGATCTTAAGACCCGGAATACTCGACTTCCAGTAAAAGGGCTTATTTTTCAAAATATAATTTATATTTTTACGAAAAATACCGAAATACCTAATGTTATATAATAAAATAATGGAATAAATTATTTTTCATTGTAATATTTTCGTAAAATATTACACCAAGAACGCTTTTACTTGAATGCTTATAATATATAATATGTTAAATATATGGTTTAAAATTTCTATTAATAATATTAAAAAATAGATTTTTTTTGCAAAACACTCAATACTTCAGCTATTCACTTTAATCGAGACTTGTAAACTTCTTCTTAAAATTATAGTGCATTTAAAACTATATATTTCCAATATTTATACGATGTAAAAATGCCACCAATATACAAAACAAAAAGGCGTTTTTTCCAAAATTATAAAAGTTGTTTAGTTGAATATTCATGAAAGTTTTTTACATAACTGACATAAAAAAATACTTTCAATTATATTGTGCTTTATTTACACAATATAATTATATTTTAAAATTTTATATTATGTCACAAGGTACGTTGATAAATAGTGAGTGTTGGCAGCATTAAATTTTTTCTCAAGCTTAAATTACATACAAACTTCAAACAGAAAAAAAGAAATAAACATAAAATAAAACAGGAATAAACAAACGTTAAATTAAGTTTGTTTACTACACAAATGAATACGGTAGTCATTTTGTGCTTTCATCTATCCATTTTTTTTTAAATTATCTAAACACGAGTAGTAAATAATTTTAAGCGAAAGTGGTATTTTACAAGTAAATTATAAATTTAAAAGGAAATTGAGTTTAAATAATTACAGGAACTGTTGTTTGAAGGGCTGTCATAATAAGTCGTTGCTTTAAGATATTTAGGTATATGGTTTGTAAAATGTAAAAACAAAATTAATTTTAAATAGTAATCGAAATACATTTATGTTGAGGGATACAGAAGTGGACAGCCAAAGTTAAAATAGAAGACTGTGGAAGACCGGTAGGGCAATCCTCAATTGGATGGGTAGATTGATCGAGGAGGGCGCAAGACAGAAAAAAATTGAGATCATTAGAAGAGGCCTTTACCCACTGCTGGTGAGATGACTAAGGAAGAGGAAGAAGAATATGAAGGATAAGAAAATTAAAATAATGATGATGGAGAAAAAGAAAATGTCGTGAAAAATAAGAGTATGAAGAAGATGAAGAAAACGAAGAAGACGAAGAAGATGATGAAGAAGAAAAAGATGCATAAGATGAATAAGATGGGTAAGATAAATAAGATGAATTTGAAGATTATGGGAAAAATGAGGAGAAGATAAAAAGAAGATGAGGAAGATGAGGAAAATGAAGAAGTATTTTTTTTTCTGTATATGTAATGTATACGTGTGTATATGTATGTTTATATATATATATATATATATATATATATATATATATATATTTTTTTTTTTTTTAAATTTTATTTTATTTTATTTTATTGGAAGGAAGAACAACAGTTACAATATATGATACATACAGAATACAAAAAATAAAATCATGAGTACCAATTATAGTTCTTCACAACTATACATAAGAGAGGTCTATATAAAGGAAGAGACATGAGACAAGGATGGGATAAAGAGAAAAGGAGATGGCAGTGATAGGAAAAGAAGAAAAGGAAAGGACAGGGAATAGAATTACTTTTTTAGGTTTATAAGATTTCGAACAACTTAGCTTTAAATTTTGAAAGATTGGAGTAGAACATATCAAGGTGTGTACAACATTCATTAAATTTCCCACAACTTCGATAAATAAAGGAATTTTTTGAATAGTTCTTTGTTGGTGCTGGATTATAAAAGGTATGACTATGCCTATTGATTCTTATTGGACAGTGAAAAGGTATCTGCGCAAGAAGATAGGGGCTCTCAGTCATATTATTTATAACTTTATACAAAAAACATAAATCTGATATATTCCTACGTTTACTAAGTGAATATTTATATATATATATATATATATATATATATATATATATATATATATATATATATATATATATATATATATATATATATATATATATATATTATATATATATATATATATATAAATATATGTGTATGTATGTACGTGTGTATACATATTTGTATATATGTATATATTTATATTTATTTTAATTTTATTTTTTCTAGTTTTTGAAAGTTACTATAACATAAATGTGGAATTGTGTAATTGGCTTTATTTTTATTAATGTTACTATTTTTTAATATATACTTTTATAAACTATTGTAAAGCTGTACAATTCCTGAACAAATAAAAAAAAAAGATGAGTAGAAAGGGAGGTGAGGAAGGTGACGAAGGTGAGGAGGGTAAAGAAGGTAAAAAAAAGAAGAAAAAAAAATGGAGAAGAAGAGGAGGAAGAAGAAAAAGAAGTATAAATACATTAATACCCTTGCAACGTTTATTACGGAAACAAGTTATCGTGTGAAATTGCGTACAAGGGCCCGTAATTATCGTAAATCGTTCTGCTTAATAATACGATGTGTGTATTGTATTACACGCGTAACATAGAGTGCCTTATCTCTCTGGCTGCTCCTGAGGGACTCTGAGTGTCCATATGGAAGTGAGTACATACATTGAGGAAGTACCGTCCCCGAGCAACTTTATTTACGTAATTTTATTCGCTACAAAACGCGCCCCGCTTTTATTTACGCACATTTCCCGCCCAACTTTACGCGCCTTTTTCACGGCGTCCATTTTAATGTGCAAATCGCGTGGTAAAAAAAGCAAAGTGTCCTTCGGGGACATAAATATAAAAATGTCATTCCGTTCCAATAAAGTCAACTTGCGGACGTTGAATTTTAACAAATGCCGTTAGCTAATTAAATTTCAGAAGGAAAACTCCGCGGGTCGTCCATTAGGGGTTATTTTTGCGTAATATTTTAAACATTTTTGTTTTTTAAAAACCATAATATCATTGTACGGTTTAATCAGTATAATTATGAGTCGTGAATTTGTAGAAAAAATCGTGTGATATAAATTTGAAAAATAATATACGCACACATTTTATAACCTCACGTTTTTTAAACCTACTCCAAAATACATTTGAAAGGTTTTCCTTTTTTTACTGATTACATTTTTTATAATAATTACACTAATTTTTAAGTAACAATATTTTGAGTACCTACCTACGTCCAAATACTTGTTCACAAATCTGGATTATCTCCAATTATAGGAGTTATTTTTCGTTTTATTTTTTTACATCTCATCAAAGATGAAGAAGAATATGGAAGTCTGGGCATTTACGGGGCTTACGACCGTCATAAACTGGTTTGAGTGATCACTTTGATACACACGCGTAACATTCACCAATTCTACCCAAGATTGACAATTACACTACTCAAATTTTTGCAAATTCTATATATATGATCCCATTTTTACACATTGTGCTTGAATCACTAGAACTTAGTTAGAGGCATCTATCGTGAGGTGAAAGAAGCTTTTTATTAAGCAGAAACTCTTTCAATGTATGTGAAGTCCGAATCCTGGATTGTAATCACAAACATGAGAAACGCCAGAAACTATCATTTTCATTTGATTATTTTTATAATTTATATTTGAAGCACTAACTTTGTGATTTTGAATTTTTTACCAAGGTTTTGTTTTGTATTCTCCTTAAGTGGGACCTCTTAATAAGCGCTTTAATTAATAGTGTATTTTTAAGGTTTCGTAATGTATTCTCCTTAAAATGCGGCCTCTTAATAAGCGCAGTCCAAACGGTCAACCCTAAGTGATCCGATAAATTGGACATTACAGTGACCCGATAAAATTCAGATTAACCGAGTGACCCTAACGTTCCGAGGGGTAGTTGTCCGGTTACCGGCCAACTAGGGGTGAACCGGGCTATGACTAACCGCTATGCATACAGATTATCTTGTGTGATCTTCGAGCGAATAATTGTTCTCCTTCTCTATGGTAAACAATCTGATTTGCATTTAAATAACTTTGTATTAATTCAATAAATAACTATATCTGATTGTGTTTTGAAGAAGCTTATTAAATGCTTCAATACATAACAGAGTCCTGGTTCCAACCCTTGCGTATTGAAGCGAAACAAACTTTGACAAAAGAACGATGAAGATCGTTTTTTAAGTTTAAAAATATAATACAATGCATTAAAAATAAATATCAAGCCACTTATTGAACTTTTTACCGTGCAACTTAGGTAAAACCTGAATGTTTTTTCTCCATTTAAAAAGTATTAAGTATATTTAAAAAAATAATTGAACAATACCTTTTCTTCAATGCATAAACAACACTTTCTGCCCTGTAGCGGGTAAATATTAAGTTGAAAATATGTCGCTTTTGCCGATACATTTTCTGGGCATTTCGAAAACATGCACAACTGAAAATTGACGATTTTTGATATATGACGTTGTTGAAAGGAGTGAGCGATATATTAGTTGGAATATTGATTGATTTGAAATTTGGACCGTTAAGAATTTGTAAAGCTTTCTCCAATTCAATATATGTGAAATTCATTTCGAATTAGTTAACATTACTCTTTAAAAAAAACCGATATTTGCTTCGCCTCATTCTGAGACACTTATTAAATACCTACATATATTGATATTCAAAATATAATCCATGTTCATGTATTAATTTATAAATCAGATATTTTGGGTCTACTAAGTTGTATTTTATTAAAAAAAAACACATAAAAATTGATATTGTGACAATTGATGCCTATTTGCCTAGTTATTATTTTAAGTTAAAACTACTTCTTAAGTACCTAGAATTGAATACCCCTACAAGGACTGTCAGTCCATTTAATCTTCACATTCATTTGAAAATGCCAATACTAGGTAAAAAAATTGTCACAATATCAATTCTCATGTGTTTTTAAAAGAAAAAAATACAACTTAGTGGACTCAAAATTCTGTGTTGGATTAAAAAATTAATAGATAAATTAAAATGGAGTTCTACAAATTAAACGCCAAATCAATAAATAAATAAATATCATCCAAGTTATGGTATTGGCATAGTACGGCAAGACAAAGTGATAATTTTAGCAAAGAAACTATGGTATATGACTTTATAAATATGTAAGTATTATAAGAAAGATCCATCAGTGTTAATAATGCATTCCTATTCATACTGAAGTGGTGCATAGGACACCGTACATAATGTTAACTCGTCAACTTGATTGTTGATCAAATGAAAGCAGAGAAATCAGTCCAGAGCTCCAGATTCATACATTATATAAAAATAGTGAGTTAGTATGACCCATATCAGGTGTAAAGATCGCTTGAAATCGGTAAAATTATTTTGATTAATCATGGCATGTATGTTGTTTTCAATTTAATTGCAAATTCCATAAATGCTTTAGAAATTTCGTGAATAACACAAATGTCCCTGTTGCTTGTCAAGAACTGAAGGCTGTAAAATGTGCCCCACACCACCAGAATATTGTATAGAGTTCCATAACACCAGACGGCATTTGGCCCAAACCACCCCCCGGTTAAAAATGCTGACAAATCGTACACACAGGAATTCGCCGATAAACGTGTATATTAAAAATTCTCCTTTAGTATTTCCATATTGTATTATTTCCAGCATTTTGAAGTAGCTTGACATGTTTTGGGTGAAATCGCCGCTCCGAAAAATTCCGCGAACGCTCCATCTATGTTCGGTGTTCCTTCACCAAATATTATTAATAACCGTCGCTTTTTTATTATATCGCGTTGTGTATACGTTTGCCGAAAAATTAATCAAGTTATGTTTAAGTGATGGCTCAGCCGAACCAATTAAGCTGTCACTTTTTGACGGTACAATATAAGTAATATTGACACACAAAATAATTATAATAAACATGTTAATTTGAAATACTTCCTTGTGAAAATAAATTTTGTAAGCTTTAACAAAATGAAAAAAATATATAAAAGTACAATCGATGCATGATAAAATTAGAACTGGAATAAACAGTATTGAATTTTATTTGGCACAATCAGGTATGTCAAATACTTGAAAGCGGCCGGGTCAGGAGTAGTAATAATCGTCGGGTATGTATGAGGAGATGCATGAATGTAGAAGAGGCAAAGAATGTTTGCGAAAACAGAGTGGTGTGGCATTCGATTCTCTATGCCTACCCCTGTGGGGAAGCGGGGTGATGGTTAGTTAGTAAGTTAGATTTTTATTTTGAATATTGAAAGCATTAACTTTGTGGATCAAAGTGATATCTTATTTTTAAAAATAAAAAGATTTTGTTTTTTCATCCACTTACATCATACTCAATGTGAGTGGATCAAAAAACGGAGTCTATTTATTTCTAAAAATAATATAATATTGAATTTATTGGAATATATAAGCAAGGGATGCAAGGATGATTAGAGATAGTTAAAATGTTTCGTTCATTGATTCGGCAGTCACTTTTTAGTAATATCTGTACATTAGTAAATACAACTTATCAAACAAAAAAAAACAATCTTTACATGTGTTTCTATGCTTTTCGCTTCATTTCTATACTTTACTTCGTACATTGAAACTGGAACCAGGACTCTGTTATGTACTTGAGGAAGACTGAGAAAAACGTGGCATGATCAAGTATTTTAATAATGTGGTAAGATCAGGAGTCGGAGTAATCGGCGAGTATGTATGAGTAGATACATAAATATGAACGAAGTGATTAAAAAAAAAATGTTCCGCTAAATAAAAGGTTTCCCAAACCAACCATAGATGGCTTCCGTGAACATAAAGCGTCATAAGATTTATAGTATAATATGAGTTCCAAAAAAAAAATTGAGTACTGTGGTTGTCAATCATGGATATAATGGCAAATGTTACACGTCTGTAAGTAATTATTTCACAAAGCTATGAAACTTTTACTTTTTATCTGTAGATGAAAACGTCTGTAGTTTTCAAAACTAGTCGTGTGTAATGAAATACCAATCTGTAAAAGAAGCGACCTTAAAAATAAATGTCCCATTAAATAAAAGCTTTCTCGGACATAATTAAAAACTTTTTGTGAACATAATGTGTCATGCGATTTATGATAAATGTATGAGTTCCAAAAAAAATCGTTGGCAGTCAATTATGGGTAGAATGGTAAATATTATACGTGTGTTATCACTTAACCAACATACGAAAGTTTGACTTCCCCCCTGTAGATATAAAAACATCTGTAGTTTTCGAAACAAGTCATGTGTAATAAAATAAAACTCATTAAGGGGTATTATACAAGTGATTAATTTTTAAAAAATCTATGAAAGGTCATAAAGCCTGTAAATAGGAAATATTTATAAGAGATATAACCTTTTCACAACAAGCTACCATGAATATTTTATTCAGAAATACGTTATCATATTCATTCCTAGTAATATGTGTAGTATATTATAAAGAATATAAAATGTGAGTTGGTACGAGCATAAGCAGTTGTCATAATATGTATTACGAAGTTTGATGCGCTGGCAATACCCAGTGATTCGTAAATATCCGTATAAGTTGGGGATGGGGTGGCCACCCCAAATATATGTGCGGTATTGCCATTAAATATACAAAATCCCTCCAGTAACATTAAGTCTGAGAATAAAAACGGAGCCATAAATCCTTCTGCCTCAATAAACTAAACGGTCCTTATTTTCCGTGTGAAATTCAAATACTTTTCTGCTGATACCAAACTGGATATACATCGTATAGAATGGGAAATTAATTTTTAGTGTCTACTTAAATAAAACGGCTGGGTAAATAAAATAAGCATTAGTCTTCAAGATAAAGGGTTGCTTAAAAGGCACATTACGTTTTGGAAAATATAACTAACTACATTATAAGTGTGTCCTAATACTTGTTCACAAATCTGGATGATCTCCAATGAAATGAGTTAATTTTTATATTATATTCAGCCTATGATGGTCGTAGTGTAATGTAATGTCCGCCTCCGTAGTGTAATGGTCAGCACGCTCGGCTACCGTTCTGGAGGTCCCGGGTTCGATTCCCAAGGGGGGTTAAATAAATATAAGTGATTTTTTCACTGTAATATTTATTTAATATTACCCAAGACTGGTACCTGAAGCGGAGGGCTGATCACCTTTCCTTCATGTGTAAAACGACCAAGGTAACACAGCGTTTATATGACGCAGTGCCTATGCACCATTGGGGTGCGGATAAGGGTTTTATTATGACGGTCGTAAGCCCCGTAAATACCCAGACTTCTTCATCTATATAAATGTGAAAAAATAATATTTAAGTAACTAACTAATAAACTTTCTATAACGCCTCTTCACCGCAAGGGTAGGCAGAGAGAATAGAACTCTACACCGCTGTGTCTTTGCAAACATTCCTCGTCTCTTCCGTATTCATGCATCTCTTCATACACATTCGCCGATTATTCTGACTCCTGACCTGACCGCTATGAAGTATTTGTCTTAAAAGATCATGCCAAGTTTTCTTCAGTCTCCTCTGCTCCTATTTCCAATGACATTCATCCCATAAATTTTGTATTGTATTACCGTTCCTTGTTCACTCATTCGTTCTAAGGATTGGAATCATCTTCACAAAGTTTACTTTGTTTTATTGATAATGCTTATCTCAGCCTTGCATTCGTTTCTTATTTCCCTATTCGAACATCTTTCATGCAAAAATAATTGATGTAATAAATTTTGTTAATGTATATACTAGGGGTACCGAATATAAATCCATTTTTTTCGTGCCTTGTTTGGAATCAGTCTGTACTTGATTGCGGTAGAGTTAACATCTTGTACCTAAGTGTTCCATTCTATAGTACTTTTTCTCGGCTTTTTTTGTTTTTATTTTTAAATATTTTATAGTTAAGGATAAAATGGGGAAACCAGAAGCAACCGAACAATTATTTTAATAAGCTATTATTTTAATATGATTTCAACCTAAGATTCGAATTGGTTATAAGGTTAGAAGGTTCGAATTGGTTGTACAATTTAATTCTGATTGATTGTTATGAATATACATACTAAGTTTTATGTGATTACATCGATTTGATTGATTAAACTAAGGAAATTAAATTTGTTTGCTAGAGTTTTATCTAGATTTAAATAAATAAATAAATACTACAAAAACACTTGTATGAAACCACATTTGATTTAAGGGTAGTCTTGGTATTTTGTTCCTAAAATATTTAAAACATCATATTATTTCAGAAAATTAATTTCAAATTAGTAATTAGGGATTTATTTAGGTACTTCTTTCGAATCTTATAGTGAAAGTTAAAAATAATTTTTAATGATTACATTACATATTTATTAATTCTCTTGGTATAAAAAAATCTTGAAAAATTGCTATTTTTATTAAATACAAAAAGGTTAAAATGGTAAATTAATTATTTAAATAATATTCAACTTGAAAAATATTATTAAAAAATAGGAATTAATTCTCCTTATATTAAAAATCTTCATTATTAGCTTTTTTCATTATCTATAAAAAGGTCAAAATTGTTAATGAATTCTAGGAATCAATATTCATAATACTTGAAAAGGTATTATTGTATTTTAATTTAAAAAAAAAATATATTATGAATATATTTTCTGTAAAATCTCTGAGTTTAGTCGTAAAAAATGATAATCTGATATTTAATATAAGATAATCTAATAAAAACCTTTACTTTTTAAATAAAATCAATTCCTCTTTGTTAGTTTATGTTCTTATTGAACGTATTGATATATTTGTGTATACATACTCATATCTGTAGTAAAGTAATAAAACGATTGACTGGGGTTCTAGAAATCCTGTGTTCAATTCCCGTGGTACATAAATATCAAGTTGATATTTCACTATGATCCATTTTATATCTCCTTTTACTGGAAAGTGAACTGCAGGGCTTATAACCTTGCCTTAACGTATGTAACGATCAAGATAACTCAGCATCGATGCCATAATGTGTCCTATGTACCAGTTTGATGTTAAGAAGAATATGTACAAGTAGTTTTAGAAATGACTGAGTATTTTTTTAAGATTGCCCACCTCCGTAGTGTAATGGTCAGCACACTTGGCTATCGTACTGGAAGTCCCGGGTTCAAATCCCAGGGCGGGGTTAACCCCACCCTGGGATCAAATATATAAGATTTTTTACTCCAATATTTATTCAATATTATCCTGGACTGATCACCTTTCCTTCATGTGTTAACGATCAAGATAACATTGCGTTTATATGATCCAATGCCTTATGCACTATTCGATGTAAATGAGGGTTTGAAAAAGAAGACTGGGTATTTTAAAATAATTATTTTAAACAATTTATTGTACACAGTTTTTAGGTGAATAACATCGTATCAACGTATTTAAAAATAGTATTGATTGAAAATGTTATCCATACGTGTAATAACAGTAGTTTACAAAACGAACAAAAATATAATATGTATAAAAAAGTGGTTACAACCAAGTTCATAATGAACGAAAAAGCTTTCAAAACCTTTGAAAGCTGTTTATTATGACCAATTACCTTTATGAAGTTTAATTGTAATGTATCACAACAAGTGAACAATAAACAAACTTCATGTTTTTGCCCGATTCCGTGAACTGAAATCGGTTCTCCGCACATTAATATTACAAAAGTTTCGGAACTCATTCACCCTCGTGCCTCCAATTACCTAAAAACCTATAATATTGACCCAAAATGGCGTCTCATTGTTTAAAAGATACCCCTGAGGACTCTATACGGTTTTTACAAACGCAATTTCTGGGAAGACCCAATTGCCAAAATAATCGCACGTGGCCGCAAATAATAATGCCTCCGGGAATCCATATAGAAAATGCGAGATATTTAAACTTTTTTTTTATACTTGAAATACTTGTTTTTCGGTTGTTTGTGAGGGGAAAATTTGATAAAGGCACCGCTGTGGAAATAACTGAAAACTCAATGTTCTTTTTTTACATACGGTTCGCTTTGTTTAGCAAACATAAAATATCAAATTAAAACTGTTTGTAGATAAAAATAAACAATAAACGGAACGACTTTATGAACTTTTCACCTGCTTTTATAACAAGATACCTTTATAAAAAATATGTTTAAATATTTACACGTTTCTAAGTAGGTACTCGGAAAAAAAAACAAACTTCATTTTTTTGACATCTCATCATTGATGAAGAAGAATATAGAAGTCTGGGTGTGTGCAATGCCTTATGCACCATTGGGCGTTGATAAAGGTTAGAAGGTTCTTTGATAGTTAATTAAATGAAAACAAGGTGAAAGCAAAGTCCAGGATAATATAAATATATAAATATATATATATATATATATATATATATATATATATATATATATATATATATATATATATATATATATATATATATATAAATATATATATATATATATATATATATATATATATATATATATATATATATATATATATATATATATATATATATATATATATATATATATATATATATATATATATATATATATATATATATATATATATATATATATATATATATATATATATATATATATATATATATATATATATATATATATATATATATATATATATATATATATATATATATATATATATATATATATATATATATATATATATATATATATATATATATATATATATATATATATATATATATATATATATATATATATATATATGTATATATATATATTTATATGGGTAAATATATATATATATTTTTTTATCCTGGTGTCAGGCTGTTTCTCGGTTCGAACCAACTCTACCCCAATTTAATATGTTTTTCTAATAATGAGCCGCTTAGGCTCACAGAAATAG